>NW_013952977.1:243042-247856 GCF_001266775.1 Austrofundulus limnaeus
GTAATATTTGGGGTCACAAGTTTTTGCCATGAATATTTTGTGGGTCAGAAGATAAAAAGGTTGGGAACCACTGGTCTTGATAATAGTACCTTTTATAGGTCTGATAGTTATATTGCCAAAATCTCACCAAGAACTACCTGACAGGGTCATTAAGAGATCAAAACTATAAAATACTAAAAAAAAAACACATGATGAGAACTCCAGACAATGTGATCTTATCTGTAAAAAGTTACCTGCAACATCAAAGCAACAAATTGYCTTCTGTGCCTGAGTTTACCAATGATAAAACATAACAGTAACACMTCCAAATTTGTCCCTTTATCCATACAAAATGATCCTGTATTCTTCTGCAAACAGTGGAAAATGGTAAACATATTTTTAAGAGGCTAAAGGGGATGTGCCATATCTGTGTGATCAACGATTCTCTGCGCAAACAGGAAACACTGACTGGACTGAGAACGACGCTCACTTTCTCCTCTTTTATTGTGTTGTTAGTCCCGTGTAGACTGCAATGTCACAAGTCGTGTTTAAATTGAAAAAAGGGGAGGGGGGTAGGTAGGAAAAGCGAGAACCAGCCTACATCATTTCGCGATTCCACCAGAGTCGACTGGAATAACAATTCAGAGGCAACCCAAAAAAAAACCCTTGGATAAATAATAAAAAGAGTAAAACCTCCTCACACATGCACCGTACTCACGTGTCCCTTTCTTCTCACTAGCTCGGCGTGTAGCTTTAACACATGCTAAATCCAAATGAGGGTGAACTTGAAAGCTGTTTTGGTTTTAATTCAGTCGAAGACAGCTGAAATGTTTGCGCTGCTCCAGAAATGTTCACCGAGGACGGATGAAGCGAGTACCCTCTCAAACAGTCAACATATTTTTAGAAATGCTAATCCCAGTTGTATCCATCACCCCAACCTGTAGAGTAATGTATGGTCGTCTTTACATTCAGAAAACCCAAGTCAAACGACTGGCAGTGCTAGGCTGTGTTGAGCTGATTAGCCAACACGGCATGCTAGCTAACAGGCAGAGGAGCTAACTTGTCCTGCTAACACTGCACAATGAGAAACGAACAGCTGGTTAGAAGTGAGGCTTGGGTTTAAAAAACAAGGATACAAATAAAACATCCCCGCGTGTAGCTTAAGCCTCGCTGACATTTTAGCTAATCAGTTAAAAGCACCCCGGGCTGCAAGGAGAGCTAGCTACAATGCTAATGCTACGTGTGGCTGTGAAGTGACAGAGGAGCTCTCCTCCTCCTCCTCCTCCTGCTGCTGCTGCTGCATCACCTCCTTTTCTCCTTTCACTCTGTGAAAACCCGAGCCAGTCGGGGATCCCGGTCCGCCTTTCGGAAACAAGTCGCTCTGGAAGGAGATGTCCTCATTTCCACGAAGGTTTCTTCGCGGCTGCTCCGGCTCACAGCCACATACCAGCGTCACGGCTCGGCGAATGTTGGCCGCTCTGGTGGACSGCAAAGACGGACTGATGAGCTGCTGCTGCCGCTCCGAGATCCCAACTGGTCAGCAGCCTGCTGCTCACACAGCCAGGGTCCGTCTGCTGATGTGTGGTGTGGCTCATGCGCTCATACACAACATGGAAGTTACTATTAATAATACAAATAATCATTTAACGACTTAACTGAGTTGTTTCTTTAAGGTGGGGGTCTGCAAACTTTATAAATGCATGAGCAATTTGTAACATATAAACTTTTATTTTTACTGTTTCTCATTATGAAGTAGAACTAAATTTTCTTGACACCCCCACCCCCAGCAAAAAAAGCCCCAAAAAAAGCAAAAGCATACAACCCTGTAAGCAAAAGGTGTGAATCAGGGCCCCAAGGATAACCAACACAAAGAGGGAAAAAACAAAAACAAGGGGACTTTGAGCCCCACCTGCATTCACTACATACACGACATGACACCTGAGAACCACAGCATCCAAACCAATAAGTCAGGTGATGGGGCACACCCTCAATGAACAATAGATCTAATCAAGCCTATTGTTAGGCGATGGCCCTCTTTTGCATGTGACTAACCTGTTTGTCCACCATGTGGAGGCAGTGCTTTTAAGGCTGAGTTCACCTGAAACTCATCAGACTGAGGAAGTCTCTTGGATGAGAGACGAAACGTTTCACTAAAGAAGAACTCATCGGACCTACTTATTTTTTCTTTTTGAAAAAAAAAAGCAGTTTACAAATTTTCCTTCCATCTTGTTTAGCCTATCTGTAGTCAGATCTCCTTATCCCCAGCAACACTTTCCAGTTCCTCCCGGGGGTCCCCAATTCCCAGGTCAGACAAGGTACACAATTCCTACAGCATGTTCTGGGTCTGCCCAGAAAATCTCCATGAGGAGGCGCCCAGTAGGTATCCTAATCAGATTCCTGAACARGGTTGGGCATCGTTTGAATTTGAACGATTCCGGTTCCTCATTTGGATTCCGGTTCCCAATGATTCGCAATTTTRAATCTTTTCAGAGGCAGGGTCAAAAAAGTTTACATGGTTTAAATGTGGTAGCTAACCAGAGTTCTTTTAGATGAACCAATGTTATGAATTTATTTTTCACACAGGGGTACTCTTCAAAACTTGTCTATCTAACCAAATCATACACATATCCAGCCAGAGTATTTTGGATCTTGTTTTGAGACAATATACTAAGCAAGAGCAGAAAGTGTTTGATTATTAATCTAGTTAGCCTGGAAATGTTTTCCTCGTTTCAAGTCTTACCAAGCGCAATTGTCTTACTGCACTGGCAGATTATTTCACCTAATTTGACAATTTGAGTCTGAACACCAACTCAAASTGGTGTTCGGTGGCTCACCTAGGTGGCTCATGGGTTTTTTCCTTCRTTGGTGTTGGGTGGCTTCTGGCAGACTGGGTATTGAAACTAAGTATCGAAATTTAAAAGTACGAACGATTCCGGGAGAGTTGAAACATTAGTCCTGGCTCCAATCAATACTCGAGACTCGATGCCCAACCCTATTCCTGAACCACCTCAATTGATTCCTTCCACGAGAAGGAGCAGCAGCTCTACTCTGAGCTCCCCCAGATTATAAATCCCCTCATCCTATCTCCAAGGCTGAACCACCCTCATAAGGAAGCTCATTTCAGCCACTTGTATCCAGGATTGTTCTTTCTGTCATGATCCAAGTCTAATGACCACAGGTGAGGGTTGGAATRTAGACAGACCAGTATAATTGAGAGCTTTGTATTTCAACTCAACTCTTTCAATACGACCAACCAAAGCAACGCGCTGAAGAAGGCCTCGATGTGTCGGTCAATCTCCTCAGGAACAAGATGCCCACCAAAGGCAAAGTCTTCCCCTCACCTGGAGGGGGTAATCCTCATACTTCCTGTTGAGAACCATGTCCTCAGACTGAGGAGCTRATTCTAATCTTAGCTGCTTCAGGCTCCAGTGCACGCTGAAGGTCTTGGCCTGAAGACACCAACAGAACATGAAAATTAGTGTATCATTATGAAATCTTTCTAGTGTGGTAACTTTGTTACTGTGCAGTTTTTTCAGACCCACACATAGAATGATATAACAAAATTTTAATGCTTTTGGACTAAAATTATCTTGTAGCTTAAAAATGTTTAAAAATACATTTTTACACAATTGTTGATTTGTATAGTTCTGAATGATTCTTGGCGACTACCACATCAAGTTTTAGCTCAATATCTGTGAAATGAACTGAGCGGTAGCTATTTTTGTTTCAGCTAATGTTGATTAGCAGTGGTGGCCATCTTGAATTGGACTGACACCAGAAGTTAATCAGTTGCAGAATGCACATGCAGTGAAGTTTTGTTAAAATTGCTCCATTGGCTTAAAAGATATTAAGCAATATCTTCCCCTTGTAACAGAACAAGGGGAAAAAACTGWATTCTTTTCCCTTTTGGTGGTGGGGTGTAATACAAATACATACATGCATCTAAGTGTCAAACCAAAAATATCAGTCAGCTCTGACAAATGACCTCACATGACCTTATAAGACTCTGCCCACAATATTTCAAGGCTTTGCCAGAAACAAAAGAAAGAATTTTGTTGGATGCAAAGTTTGTGCATACACCCACAAGTGCAGGATGAGTCATCAACCTTTTTGTTTAATCAGCTTCCACAAAAAATAAAARCTCCAAAGGACAACTTTGAACTGGAAGACAACTTTGTTCTTCATAATTGGGTCAAAGAATTATTWATAAGTGACACACAGAGCAAAGGATGAATCGTATTTTAAGATTAGTACATCCAGTTTCCTTCCACGGGCCTTTAATGTTACAAAGTGAGAAAAAAAACATTAAACTGGGCCACAGGTGCACGTGAGAAATATCAAGATAAAAATGAAAACAATATCTCATCGAAAGGACATTTAGARGAAAAACAACTTTTCATAATGTTTGGTTTTAGCAAACCTTGATCCAAGAGTAACTTTTGTAATAATACCTACGATAATAGCTAATAATAACTTTAACTTTTAAATAACTTTAAAAACTAATAACTTTTGTAATAATAGCTAATAATACTCAGGTTCTATCTAGCTATAGAGCCTGAGTCTTAGGCTACGTTCACACTGCAGGCAAATCCGACCCAAATCCGATTTTTTTGACCCATCTGACTCATATCCGATTTTTTTATGACAGTCTGAACGAGACAAATCCGATTTTTTCAAATCCGACCCAGGCCGTTTCAGTATGTGGTTTTAAATCGGATACATATCCGATGTTTTCAAAGTGGGGTCCTGACCACAAATATATAAATTTAAGTAATGGCATCCTACCAAGAGAAAACAATTCCATTATTTTTATAGGCAAAAATACGCATTTATGT
>NW_013952977.1:247866-250818 GCF_001266775.1 Austrofundulus limnaeus
CAAATCCGACCCAAATCCGATTTTTTTGACCCATCTGACTCATATCCGATTTTTTTATGACAGTCTGAACGAGACAAATCCGATTTTTTTGACCCATCTGACTCATATCCGATTTTTTTATGACAGTCTGAACGAGACAAATCCGATTTTCTCCATGTGTTTACAGCTCCAAAACACAAGTCCAGTTGCTTCATCTTTTTACTTTTCATTTTCCACGTAGATAGTTTGATAATAACATGTCCAGCCTGAGTCTTACTTAGAAAGAATTTCACGAAATCTATGTTAAACTCCAGGATAGAACCTACTGATTATCTTTTAAGTGTTTTGAAGTTCAAACAGTAAAATCTGTTTTATCATTAAATTTAAATTCTAATTGTAAAAAAAACGTTCAAATTATACTGAGAGTACAGTCTAATAAGAACCTTCTGAATAATTTACCTTTCATATCCGGAGAGTAGAGGTGGTGCAGCAGCACTACTCCTCATCAGACAGGCAGACAGAATTACAAACAAAAAAATTGAGCTTCAAACAAACTGATGCTCTCTAAGGTCCATAAGTTGTATCAAAAAAAATGTTCAACTGAAAGTTGTGGAAACTCCTTGTGGCCACACTTTTCTCTTTTATGTGCCTACAGTGTTTTATGTAAGTGATATGACAGGTTGAACAACCTCTTATTTCAAGTTTTAACACAAAATATCTGAGCCTAAATACAATTGRAGTCTTTGAAAGTTTGGATATGAGCACTCTGTAGGGTTCAACTCCTGTGCCAGTGAGAAAATCAGGTCTGTGTGTTAATTAAGCATAAGAAGTGTAAAGTTAGATAGCTTAAAAGTTGGAGTTTATGACATTAACACACTGTGTTGAACATGGAGTAAAAATCTTTTAAAAAAATCATAAAACTTTAACTGCATTTAAGTTTAAAAAAAACGTAAATTATGTCAAAATGCAGGTTTAGACATGCAAACTATCCATTTAAACTTGAAAGGATGTTTTTCCTGTGAAGTATTTATATCTGAACTACACAGCTCCAGAGTGTTGAGTTTTCTCACTTCTTCTGCCCAAAAYTGAACATTTTCACAGCTTTGTCCCCAAACTTGCTCTATATGCCATGCAATGCACTGCACATTTTCCCCAGTCAAGACACACATTTTGATTCATCTTTTCGTATTTCCAAAGACTGCTGGGGGAAATAACTGATTAAGTGACAAAAACAGAAATATAACCAATAAATGGGTGATTTAGTGTTTATGCTGTAACAAATTCCATTTACTACAAGAGAAACAAACAATAAACCAGAGCTTATCTTCTCACTTAAAAAAAAGTCACTGATGATGAAGAAATAAATAAACTAATAATATTTGGTTTCGTTTTCTACTGAAGTGACAAAAAAATACTTTTTTTTCAAGTTGTGAAAATTGAAGTCAATAGTACATGATGATAATGTGTAAACAAAAAAATCGATCTCATCACACTAATACTGATCCAATACGGATACTTATCTAGGGTATCGACTGTATTAATACTTGGATTAATATGCCCACTCCTAYTGTACATGTAAACTTATTTTTTGTAAGGAAATTCTTATTTTCCATTTTCTGAACCTTTTAAGTCTGAACTATTTTGCTCAAAGAACCACTGTAGGAAAATATTTGAAAATGCATATCATATTTCTTTGTTTTTTTCCTGCTCCGTACTGAAGGCGGTCGGCTCAGCCCACACACCCAAATGTGATCTTCCCTGACAGGCAGTTTCTCCTTGTGTAATCTCCGACCAGGAAGACAGGGACAGTGTTGTGCTGAGTGTGGAGACAGGACGCTGAATTCATCAGCTGGTCCTTGAGCTGCCCCTGCCCACGGCCTCACTCCCTGCTGGGGTAACTGGGCTCAGAGGTGTCTGATTCACAGGACACCCCCCACACTGAGACCATTAGAGGTAGGGCTGTGGTCGTCCCATCAAAAACACATTCTCCCAGTGAGTCACACACTCTTTGTTAAAGACATGCAACACAACCAACCGAGCCGAGGGGATTCAAAAAGACTGAGGCTCTGAGCACTGAGGGAAGGCTGGGTGTCCTTTACTTTACTTATCATTGTCAGAGAGATAGATGGTTGGACTGTGAAAGATTTATCACACATTTCACCCCCACAAATAACAACACTTCAGAAACAAAACACTCCTCCTGTCCTCGTTGAAACAAAGGAGGATTCTGTATATATACACATAAAAAACAAGACAATGGAAAGACTAAGTGTTTTTCAGGACATGAAATGAGATGCTGTGATCCGACTACAAGATAACCAGGAATCACTGGTTCTTCAGCTTCTGGAAACGGTGAAATCTGACAGATTTTGAGTCTCTGAATGACGTGTTGCACATGAGGGAGCCYGCCTATCAGGATCTGCTCTGACCTCTGGCTCTGGACGTGGTGTTTCTGCAGAGTAAGTGTGTGTGTGTGAGAAGTGTTAATCCCACGCTTCGCTGGCGACAACTGCATATATTGCTGAGGGAGGGGGCTCGGCTACACACATGATGTTTGACATTCAGGTTAATGGTGCGACGCAGCTTCTTTTCTCTCCGACAATGAGAGTCCCTGCAGGGCATTATGCAAAGAAGAAAATATCTGTTTTTAAGTTTCTGTATAACGTGCCTTGATAGCACCAATATAAGATTATCAAAGTCAGAATCAACCCAAAATACTCATTTTAACATGTTCAGGTGATAATGTTTTTGTTCTGATGGTTTGCAAAATCAATACTAGTTCAACACCTGACATTAGTAAGGGCTACCACCAAACAAGAGATATCATATAGCTCAAAAAATGGTCAATGGTCAAATGATCACAGAAACATCCAGGAGGCCAAAAGTAACCCTGATGGAGTAGCTGCTCTGCAGAGATGGGAGAGTCTGTCCATCACAATGAACTGCACAGAGCTGGACTTCATGGAATGTGGT
>NW_013952977.1:254657-256151 GCF_001266775.1 Austrofundulus limnaeus
TGATTCCATACTTTTTGTCAGAGGTTGTAATCTCTGTTATTGTGCTCCCTGTGAATTCCTGTGTTGTTCCATTCTGTCTGTCTATTCTCCAGCCCCACCCTCGCTCACCTGTTCCTCATGTGTCTCCTCCAGGTGTTCCTCGTTTACCCTTATTATTTTGGTCTTTATATTTGGTCTGTGTCTTCAGTGTTTGTGCTGTCATTGCACTTTGTTCATCAGCTAATGCGGTTGTCTCCTCGTGCTCGTCATTTCCTCCTTGTTTGTAAGCTCTTTGAAGTTGCCACATCAGCACTTTTCATTAACAAATACTTTTTGTCGTCTAGGCTCCGAGTGTGCCTGCACCCCGAGTCTAGCTGCTGCAACTCTCGCAGTACGTTTGAGTTTTCTCCAGGTACTCTGGTTTCCTTCCTCAGACCAAAAACATGAATATTAGATTAACTGGTAACTTCAAATTGTCTCCAGGTGTGGATGAAGGAATGAATAGTTGTAGGTCTTGTTTGTCTCAGTCTCCCTGTAATGGACCTGTCCAGGGTGTCCCCCACCTCTTGCACAGTGACTGATGGAGACACCWGGTTCCTGTGACTTGGAAAGGAAACTCGATCTTTATTCAGGAATACAATACTTTCCTCATTAAAATTGGTATTTAAGCAATATACATAAATCAAACATACACCAGCAAAAATCCCTTTATATTCCAGGTTATAAGGCAACAAAATCAGAACACAGAGGGAGGTGAATACTTTTGTAACCCTGCTGTAGATGAAAAACAAGTTGACCATTCAGTCCAACATCCTGCAGAACTGTTGGCTCAGAGTTACAGTTAAGTAGGACATCATTCAGAAATTAGCTTCATGCCAGTTATCAGTTTGTAAGAAGATAATTAGTTTTTTCAGCAGCTTCATTTTGCAGTAAAACTAATCTGCTGTGCAGACAAGAAACAGAAAACCCTCAGAGCTTATTAGTTACACTTTCTCTGAGGCAGTCTGTGAGTCAAAACTGTTTTATTAAAACACACACAAAGTTTGTCTACAGAAGCTGCAGTGCACCTGTTATTTAAAGACTTTCTTAAAATATGATTCGAGATTTTCACACAATGACTGTTTGTTTGAGKCTTATTTTCTAATCTAGTCAGGGAGTAAAAGACAAAGGTGTACTGCAGTTACAATGGTGCCATAACAACTTTACAGTTACTTTTGATCGTGGCTTTCTTTAAACACTTTAAACATTAAATCTTTAAAAGGTAAGTTTCAAATTACTGCTGGGCATCTAGAAGAAAGTGGATGAATGTTGGATCTTTATGCTGCGCCCTGAGTCATTTTCTGGTTTCAAATAATTATCCTTTTCATTGACATGTTTTTCATTTTGTTTTTGTAATGTGAAGTTTGTTAGAAGGCAATTATTAAAGGGATCCATTATTATTTGTATCATTAGATTTTATTTGATAAACACATATTTTAACTGTAAAATAAAGACTATAAAAATACTGTAGTATGT
>NW_013952977.1:256670-260224 GCF_001266775.1 Austrofundulus limnaeus
GACAACAGAGCTGCTTCATGGAAGAACAACCTCAGCTTAGCCTGTTAGCCTTCGTGCTATATAGCCTTAACAAACAAGCTAACCTGTTGTCCTCCATCCATATTTTCAGTTCCAGGCTGAGTCATTTCTACCTTCTCCTCTCTGTCAACGCTCTCTGGTTTCATTTAAAAGAGTCAATCATCAGATATTGTCCAAGATTAACCTTCAGGGTGGATATAGCTCGCTAGCAGCCTCGCACGGAGGACCTTTCCACGTCATCATTTACCCAAAATGCTTTGTGTGCAAATAAAATGGCTCCGTCCGTGTTAAAATGTATTTTTAAAAATGTACAAAACTAAACAGCCTACAGTATTTTCAAAGTCTTTATTTTACAGTTAAAATATATGTTTATCAAATAAAGTCTAATGTCTAATCAGGGATCCCTTTAATTTTATTAAAGTCTGACTGAATCAGTTTGCATCCAAGGCTCAGAGTTCATAAACACAGCAGGTAAAAGAACATCAGTACTCACTGAAACTAACACTTTTTTTTATTTGTCTAGTTCCACATTATTCAAAAACAAGGACGGACTCAGTTTGGATTCAGAGCTGAAAAAAAGGATGATGATTTATTATGAACATTCCTGCATCGCAGCCATAAATCCACCTCACAGGAATATTMTGAAAAAGGGTAAGCCACAGTGCCTGAGTGATTTTTGGTGAAACAAAGCAATGTTAGTTTTACAATAGGAAAAAATTTATGGATCCCGAGAAGCTGCAGGGTTGTTTTCAACAGTCAGTGGAAGAATCAGATCAGATGTGTTTTGGAGATCAAAGCATCTTTAGGTTGAGCATCAGAGGAAACAGGTCCAGGAGAGAAACTCAAACATCTCTGTCTCTCTCCAGTAAGAATCATCAGTTCCTACAGGAGAACCCAAGGTCACACAGCATTTAGAATCTCTCCAGCAAATACTGGGTTTGCCTCAGAATCTCCGTTCAGTGGAACGTGCCTGGAAAATATCTGGAGGGAAGGGCAAAGTCGGCATCCTCAACCACTGCAGCTCACTTCTTACACCAGGAAGTCACAATTACAGCAAACTAAAGACCCTGATGAAAGAAAACCAAGAACTAGTTGAAGCCTCCACCAGTGATTAGTTGGCAAGTGAAGATAGAGCCCCAGGTGTGACGATTGTAATGGGATTTATTGTATAAATGCACTAAAAAACTAAAAGCACTCGGAGAGTGCAAACCTCTGCCAAGTCCAATTTCCCCAATCCTGTAACAGAGCTAATGCACAAAAGCAGAGAAGGAAACACATTTGCCGAATAAGTTGTGCCGTAGTGAACATTTAAGCAGGCAGTATGCACGGGATTTCTTCCCGGTGGAGTCCAATGTGAAAAAAAAGGAAAAAAGTCCGACTCGTCACTCGACGTTATTGTTGAAAGCTTTCGCATCGGTGCTACGTGATTCAAAAAAGCAGAGTTTTCATCGTGCATGTAATCACACAGACACACACGTGTCTTCCTATCTTTGTGAGGACCACACACAGCGGTCACAACCATGCTCTGCGCATTCTTTTTTCCCCAAAGTTTGGCGAGAGGTGGATAGAGGGGCGCACAAGTAGCTCTCGACTTGACCTGGCCTCATTTAAATAATAATAAAAATKAACAAAGAAACAAACAAACAACCTCCGAGACTGAAGTCCACCATGTCACTCCTCTTCCTCACTCTTCATCGATCTGTGTACAAGCCTACCGACAATGTGGTGTGTTTGAGGAAATGGGAAAAATAGGTTTCATGGTGCAGTCACGCACTTCGTGGTCACAAAACGTTCTGTAAATGTGCACCAAATGCGTAAAAATGTGCACATTATGACAAGAATTATTCATCATTACATCTGGTTTTAACATTACTTTTATAAAGTTTGAAGTCCAAACACTGAAAGCTGTCACTGTTTTTTTACAGAAGCCCCGTGAAAGCATCACAGCTTTGCTGATCTGAGAGGATTAAAAAAAATTAAAAATTCCTGTAGCCGCAACGTGATCCGGAACATCACCAAAATTTAATGGTGTGCTACTTGTGCCAGTACCCACATGTATTGTAAATGTCATGACAATCTGTACTCAAGTTTTTGAGTAATGTTGTTCACAGACAGACGGACAAACAGAGAGACAGACAGGCATACGCGATCGAAAACATTACCTCGCCGTTGGCAGAGGTAATAAAAAGATGTATGTTTTTTATTAACATTAAAGAGGTCATATAAATGTGTTATTGAAAATATACTTGTCAAATATTTTTTGTGTTTGAAGCCATGTTCTTATGAGTATTTCTGTTTGTTTTTTTTTTCCAGCTGTTAATGGTGCTCATTTCCCCCCAAATAAGTGCCAAATTGGTTGCTTTCCTCTCAGCTGGTCCCACTCCTTCAACCCATCACCCCCTCACCAGTCAGAACATCTTTGAAATACTTGATCTCCTGTTTGAAAACCGAGCTCCTCGTGTTGCTCCATCAGCAGGCTTTCTGTGAACTTAGACTTCAGTAGCTCAATAAAACACAGCCTTTATTGGCTTTTACCAACTCTATGCCTCCACAGAGAGCTGGTTAGGCTCCATTTAGAGCTTTTTAACTACATTATAGTCATGACTGTGGCTCAACCCACTAATTGGGTTTCACATCGTGAATGACCTGCAGTCACTTTCAGGCCTTTATGTAGTGACAAACAAAGGGGATTTTGATTCTGTGAATTGTTTATCACCCACCACTGAATGCTTTCTGAGCAAAATGTCTCATGAAACACCAAATAGATTTTAACGAAACTTTTAAAACTCATTCAACGGATCTACAACTGAATACATTTTGCATTTAGAGCAATTCAATATGACAACTCTTTAGAAAGCACAAAAGGTAAATTTTACAGATGTTGAGTTAAAATGTGGCATACTGTATAGCTGAGAGTCATTCTCAACACATTCCACAACATCTTTGCCTAAAATGCTGGCACTAACTGGAGGAGTCAGCCCTGTTTGTTTGTTTGTTAGCGAGTTATGAATCACTATGTATTTTTCTAAACTTTCAGAGAATATGTATTGGCTGTGCATCTACAACTGATTAACTTTGAAAGTCAATAATTTTTAATTATTCAAGATGACAACCACAAAACAACTGTACCTCTGAGTGTAAAAATAGCTCAGTCATTCACACATTCCTAGTCAGGGCCGGCCCATGTGTAGGCAGTATAGGCAAATGCTTAGAGTGCCGTCTAATGCAGTCTGTGATGCTGTCATGGGGAGGACATCGACAGCATCACAGACTGCATTACGGACTACATCAATTACTTCTGTCTTTTTTACTCAGAACTGACAGTTTTACAGACATCTGAGAAACTTAAAACAGCTAGACTAGTGCATTCTAAATTTAAAGATTAACTTACCCCAAAATTAACTTTTTTTGGCTGATAAACTGCCCAGAATGTGTCTAAAATGCAGGATAGTACTGGTTCTGTGCTAATTTWGATGTTTTTGTGCGTATTTGTTCAAATCTATAATATTTGGTCTAAAAATGTGTTTTTGCTGCTC
>NW_013952977.1:262134-264096 GCF_001266775.1 Austrofundulus limnaeus
TCTCTCTCTCTCTCTCTCTCTCTCTCTCTCTCTCTCTCTCTCTCCACACCAGCCCCCTGTACGTCCTGCACAATGGGGGGGGAAAAAAAGGCAGAGCGCGGCGCAGGGGGCAGCTGCAGCCCGAACCGGACCGAACTTCAGTCAAACAAGACCCAACACTTTTATTCCTGATTTAAACTAGCGATCTTGTGAGCAGCTGCAGCTGTATGCTTTTATTTTTTTCTGTCAGGCTGTCGGAGCGCTCCTCCTCCTCTGTCCGAGGCTGGTGTGGGGTGAAAATCCTCCACCTCAGACGTTCAGAGATGTAACTATCTGCTATAATGTGGTCACTCTCCATGTAGCATCAATTATGCTAATGCTAGCTGTCACGTTCTCTCGTCCTGGCCACACCTCCGCTCTCTAAACCCCTCCTTCCCCACCCACTTTGATGCATTTTTCAAATTTCACCTTAGGGCGGAGTTATCTTTTCACAGGGGGGTAAGATACACTTTAACATTAATTATTTTAATATGATATAGTCATTTCTGCATATTTTGGGGAGGTCACCTCCTTTAATGTCCTTATGGAAAATCCAACTGCTCATTTTAAATCAATACTTTTACTTTTAATACTTAAGTACAAAAAATATCAGATACTTTAAGACTTTTACTCAAGTAATATTCCTTAAAGAAACTTTAACTTTTACCAAAGTAATTTTTTGGTAAGATACTTGTCCTTTTACTCAAGTATCACTTTGTGGTACTTTATACAACACTGACGACAAAGACCCTGGAGAAGCTGGTCCTCATCCATCTACGCCATCAGGTGACTTCTTCATTGGATCTGCTGCAGTTTGCCTGCCAGCCTGGCATCGGGGTGGATGATGCCATCACCTACCTTATGTTATGCACTGCACTCTGACCCACCTGGAGCAGCCTCACTGTAAAAAAAAAAAAAAAAAATAGACAGCACTGAAAAATGTAAGGCAACAAACTTCAGGGCATTTTTTCAGTTTTGGACTTCAACTTAACTATTCAAGTTTTGCTTTTGAGTTCGCCAAACTTTGATTTCCACATTTTTGTAACTCAACTAAAGTTGTAGGGACTTAAAGTTTTAGGTTGTAAAAACTTTGAATGCTGAGTCTTCTACTTCACATGAAAGTAGCAGGAACTTTAAACTTTATGTAGTAAAAACTATGAATCTCCAATTTCTCTATACATTTTAACAACAATAAATCCTGTGAACTTCCCTGTGAGTTGTAATAACTTCAATTTTATTGTTGCACTTGCAATTTTATTGCAGAGAGGAATCTGTTACAGTTGACTACATTAGCATCACATTGTGTCAACACAGAAAACTTCTTACCTAGCCATTAGGAATACACCTTGATGGCACTTAACTACCTGGACATTTTCCTTCTATACTCCTGTGACAGAGACCTTTCACTCATGGTGTCAGCTAAAGTCAGTAACCAAAATTTAACACAAATGTTAAATCAAGCCTGAATGAGACAACTTAAGAGAACACAACTCATAATGGTTTATAAATCACAAATTAAAAAGTGTTTGTGTTTTTCATAGGTGAGTTTTCAGAAAATTATCCATTTCAGCAACAAAGAGGCGGAGCCAGAATTGTGATGTCTGAGCTGACAGGAAGAAGAAGCAGGAAGAAGAAAACAAATACTTTCAACTTGTGTTTCTTCCTATTTTGTTTTTTTTTAACATTATAAAACTAAAAGATTTGACTGGATAGATACAAACCAGAAGTATAAGAACAAAAGTTATCTCTGCGAGCTCCGTGTCCGAGTAGTTCACTCTGCCTTCAACTCAAAAGCCAACTCCAAATGATGTCTTTCCCCCATTTCACAACAAAAGCATGGAGGTTAGCAGCACTTTCATACAGCAGGTAAAATAAGTATTGAACACGTCACCATTTTTCTCAGTAAATATATTACTAGAGGTGCTAATGACATGAAATTTTCAC
>NW_013952977.1:265838-267271 GCF_001266775.1 Austrofundulus limnaeus
ATTCTATTCTATTCTATTCTATTCTATTCTATTCTATTCTATTCTATTCTATTCTATTCTATTCTATTCTATTTAAGGTATGCCACAAATAAAGAATAAAACAATTTCAATCTTTTTATCAGAATATGTTTGATTTATTCTGTAGAATAATCACAGGTTACTGAGGTTTATGAAGGTAAATAGTTCTGTGGGTTTCTCAGCCTGCCTTGTTGTTGAGGTGTTATGATGCAGAGGATGTTTTCTGCCAAAAGTATCATTTGATGCAGTCAAGACTAACTACTGGTGGTCAGTGGTCTACTWCCATAAAATATTGATTTTATGTTTTATTAATCCCAAGATGGCTAGAAAATGCAAAGTTTTTAGTTGATCTACCACGGGGGGGCAGTATTCTCCTGGACCGCCCTAGAACTGCTTCACTCCACATCTGCTCGTTAACATAAACAGGTGTTCCTCATTGCTGTCAGCAGATGTTGGCAGAGATGAGGTTAACCTCTGGTATTCTGTTTCAAATTAATTATATTATTAACTGTTTTGATTGGACAACCTGGTTTCTAAAGATAAAAAATAATATCAAAGACAAAACTATTTAATTTGGAATGTGAATGTTTTTAAATTGGTGGTGAGATTTAGATAACTGCGCAGAGSGTGCAACATTAAGTCTTGCCAGGAGTGCCAAATTGGCCAGAGCCTTGCTCAAAGTGCTAACAGCTCATGCCTGGTGTCGCAGGATTACATGAGATTCTGCATCAAGTTATTTTTTAAGATTTAAACAAAACAACTACAATGCTGTCATTTGTCCACATAAGACAATCTTGGATTAAAAAATCATGAAAGGCAGCAGGTGATGTGCATTCCTTCAAGGAATGCTACACTTTAAAAAAATAACTTGTAAGATTTACTAGAGAAAATCCTGTAAATGATTTGCACTAACATTTGGTAAGTAAATTTAAATGCTACAAATTCATGTAATATTTACTCTCATCATTATCTAGTAAACATCATTAAGAATATAGTTAAAGATTTGTGAAAAAATCAGGTAAATTTTACTTAATTTGCTCATTTAAATCTTGTAACATATACTTGATCAAATTAAATAAAATTTACCTGATTTATTCACAAATCTTTAACTATATTCTTGATCATTTTTACTAGATAATGATGAGAGTAAATATTACATGAATTTGTAGCATTTAAATTAATTTAACAAAAATAAGTGCAAATTGTTACAAGGATTTTTCAAGTAAATCTTACAAGTTCTTTATAACAGTGCACATGTATCAAGCACAATATTGCAGCATGACACCTCACAGCTACAGAGAGATGTAGCTCTTGTTGTAGTTCAAGACTTCACCACCAGGTGCATTTTTATTGGATTCTTCTTCATGAACAACACAAACAAAGTGAAACTCACAGGTCTTATTAATGACTAGGCC
>NW_013952977.1:269568-271396 GCF_001266775.1 Austrofundulus limnaeus
TATATATGTTGTTATCAGAGTATATGTTAAGTATGATGTTGTCAATACCTGTAAAATGGCCTGAATTATAGTCTTTATGTGTATTGRCTAGGGTCAGTTGGTTGTGGCAGCCAGCTTGAATTGGGCTAACTCAAAAACTTATTTATTTGAAAAGGTAAATGTAATGTTTACTGAGAGTTTCATYAAACTCCACCCAGTGGTTCATGGGATATTTTACTAATCAACAGACACAGTTGATTCTAACAGTTTTTGGCAGAGTTAGCAAAACAGATCTCTGTGGTCGATTGGTGCTTGGAGTACGCATTGAGAAGGATCCTCAGCTACTTTCACATCAAAACTGAACATGATGTTAAACACTTTACAGTGTAGAATGGCAAAAATCATCATTACTAGTTTCCTTTCTGAAGCCAAAGGTCTTCCAGAGGTATCAGTTCTGAGGCTATTTATTTTAAATATTGACAGTTTTAATTAAGAAGTATCAACCATCCATCCATCCATCCATCCATCCATCCATCACTGGGATCACTGGTGCCCTTATCCAGTAGTCACAGTGCAAAGGGCGGGATGTACCCTGAACAGGTCACCAGTAGTATCAACAAGTAATTTTTCATTTTTAGGCAGACGATACTGCGATATTCTGTGTTCCATCCACACCTGATCTGGTTTTTAGCAGCTCCAACAATCTTTTATACTGTACATGGTCAGAGCACTTTGTGCAACTACTTCTGAATGCTAAAAAGTGAAACCTGTGTAGTTCTCAGAATCAAAGTCTTTGAATCTTTCATTTCTCACTTCTCTTCGGGGTTCAGAGAATGGGTTAGTGTTTGAATAAAAATACTGTGAAATCTGATTGATGATTCTTTCTTTCAAACCTAACATCCAGCAACTGAATATAAAAAGCTGAAGCTAAACCTGTTTCTCATTTAAAATCAAGGCTTGTCTTTATTTGAAGGTTTAAATCTGCTACTTGTGTTTCTTTGTTACATTACTAAGACACAGTTACTATGTTTTGTCAGAAATTAATTATTGGATCAACAATTGATTAACTTTTAAAACCTGATTTAAGATTGTTGTTGATTCTAATCATTTTTAGTTAACACAAAAACAGCCACAACTTTGTCAGTTCTGCAGATAATGAGCTAATATTTGGGTGTGGTAGTAGATGAGAGCAATCCTAAAACCACACTCTTAGTGTTAACAGATTAAGCCAGGCTTAGATTACAACTAATGACAAAATTTAATATAAATAACCATGTAAAGGTATTTAGAAATAACATWAACACAAACTACAATGACATTTTAAAATTCTGATTTAAGGTAGACAGAAAACCACAGTCAGCAGTCCTGTCAGAATTAAAGTCTGTTTCTGTAAAATGACGTCATTCAAAGAACTGTTTTTGTTTTTGTTGGTGAGTTCAGGTCCTAAAAGGGAAACATAAAATTAATCATGAAAAAATCAAGTGTGACAAAGTAACTCCATATAACCACACCTGCCTCAGTCTAATGATGTGTCTGCTGATGTCTAATTCCTGGATTTAACCTTTTCTCAGAGGRGGTTTACTCAGTAATCAGGAGTCACTCAACCTCCAATCTGCTGTACCTGACCACCTCAGGTTTGATTCAGCTGAGCCACTGCTGACAGCTGATCCAACCTGCTCTGAGATGGTTTTCAGTGGCTCTAAGCTCCAACTATTGTTAAAAATGATCCACACCAAGTCAAGTCTGAAATGCTTGACTTTGAATAATAAAATCAATGGGCCTCATGCAAGAACATGTTCGTGTTCTTATCCTAAATTTCTCTTACTTTTGTTCGTACAAAGGGTTCGTA
>NW_013952977.1:273586-276031 GCF_001266775.1 Austrofundulus limnaeus
TAGATAGATAGATAGATAGATAGATAGATAGATAGATAGATAAACTTTATTGTCTGTCCCAAAGGTGACAGAAAATCGTCTTTGACAGGGCTCCATGTTAAAAACATACATTCAAAAATAAGTTTAAAAAAAGCGAACATCAATAAAACCCATATCCACATAAAATAACCAAATTTAAAACAGTCCTMAAATKGGGGGTGGGGTAACTATGCACCTTGTTTAGTAGAGTAATTGCAGAAGGCACAAAGGATTTTTTGTAGATATTTTTCCTGGCCTRTGGACCTTTATAACGCYTGCCAGAAGGGATATAAATGTGTCCGGTGTGTGAGGTTCTCCTCAGATTGTCCTCTCTGTGGGATCAGAAATGATTTTTAGATGCAGGAAAATTTTACATTAAATGGAGAATGAGTGAGAAAACTGTCTAAATAAGTAGTGGGCTGTAAAAATGAGTTTGCCACACRCAAAGGTTTGTGGGTGTTGGTGTGTACGTTCGTATGAAGCTGATTTCTTCAGTGGTGCATGAGGCTGAGAGACATTTCCACCTTTACACGTCTTTAATAAATGACTGTAAACACAGCTAAACTTATGACTTTGGTAGAACTTAGACAAATATTTATTAAATAGTGGTGTTGTGAGTTTCAGACAGGAAAGAACCCATGGCGCAGGCTGATTAAAGGCTCCAAAAAACAAAGTATTTATTAACAAAAAGGTGCTGATGGGGCAGCTCAAAAAACTCAGAGTGGCGTGGCAAGACAAGACACAATACATAACAACACCAAACAATGACCCGACAGGGAAGTGAACACAAGACACAGAATATAAAGGTGAGACTAATGAGTACAAACAGGAAACACCTGGGGGAGAAACATGAGGATCAGGTGTGAGTGGGCGGGGCTNTGGTGAATGCCACAAATTCTCCTAAATCACTCGTACGCACAACTTAAGAACAAATCTGTGCGTACGAACGGTTCTTGCATGAGGCCCATTATTCCTATGAATGATTGTAGACAGAAAAACTTTCAGTCAAAAGCAAGAGGAACAATATTTTGTTTTAAAAGCACCATTAAGATGTTTTTATGTCTTTACTTTTATTTAGGCATGTAATCTCAGACAGTCTCATTTATGAGAGCGCACACATGTGACATCAGTTACACAAAGATCATAAAACTTCATGTTACCATGTAAAGGAAAGCAGAGTCAAACACAATTTAAGTGYAAGAGCACTTGAAATTATTACTTTTTCCATTTTCTTTAAGACGTGTTTAAAATATCCAAGTAGGATTAAACTGGATAATTTCAATTCTTGCTGCAGTGAATTCCAGGAAAATGGAGCAGTTCCAAGTTCTGTGCGAACTAACGAGAGAACTGAAGGAGGCAAAATCTTGAGAACGTAGGCTATTACACTGTACTGTCTTTGTGACATCTTGGAATGGAGATAGGGAGGCAGCAGGCAGAGGATGGATTTGTAAATAAAAGTATAAGTAAATAATGATGCAGTTTTCCAGTGAGAACAGGGTACAGTGTTGTGTGAGTGGTTTACATTTTGTTATAAATTGTAGTGCTCCATGATAAACAACATCAAACATACGCAGAGAGCTGGCCGGGGCATTCAGGTAAACATCAGCATGGTCCAGTTGTGGTAAGAATATTGCTGACACAAGGTGTTTACARGAGGGAAATATGTAATATTTCTGAAAAAAATCCTAATTTTAGCTTCAAATTTTCTTACATCAAAGAGCTTTTGATCAATGACAGCACCAAGATATTTCTGTCTCTACAAATTCTATAGCTGAATCATTAAGGCCCTGTTTACTGGTCTTCAGTGAAACTGCAACATTTTTGTTGGGATCCAGCTGATTGTTTAGATGTCACTGATGATCACCGGCACTTTTTGAAACCAGGGGCCTCGTGCATAAAGGAGTGCGCAGCTTTCACACTAAAAGTTGACGTACGGACAAATTTAGAAAAGTGCGCGCACCAAAAAATTTAGATGTATAAAACCGTGTGCACGCAGGTTCCTGCACACCTTTCCTTTATACACTTTAAAAAATGAAATGTTGGATTTACTCAATCATGTTATGTTACCTGTTCCACTTAACTGAGTTGAGTAAATTCAAAACGGTATACCAGTTTTTAACCAAAGAACATGAGTATGTTGCTTTGAATTTACTCAACTCAATTAAGTGGAACAGATAACATAACATGGTTGAGTAAATCCAACATTTCATTTTTAGAGTGTACATCCCAACGAACATGGAACTTAGCGCACCTGAGACACTTCCCCTGACACACCTCCATTTAGATGGATGGATGGATGGATGGATGGATGGATGGATGGATGGATGGATGGAGATAGATAGATAGATAGATAGATAGATAGATAGATAGATAGATAGATAGATAGATAGATAGATAGATAGATAGATAGATAGATAGATAGATAGA
>NW_013952977.1:276857-277877 GCF_001266775.1 Austrofundulus limnaeus
TTCTGTGGACTATACAAAATATGTTCATTAGATTTGATACAGAAAATCATGTTCAGATAATAAGATTGCACTYGGTCAGTTCAGTCTGTTCTGAGCTCCTTTAGAACGAGCTGTTTCTGCAAACAGGCTGCTGTTGGCAACGCCCTCCCAACCCTTTGTTTACATCMCATTGAGGCAGCTGTGGCAGAGTGGTTAGGGGAGTCAAAACACATTTGATCTGAGCGTTTACATTTATTGTACTTAAATATCAAATGCAATCTGATATAAAACGTACTTAAATATTAAAAGTAAAAGCACTGAGTAAAACTGAGCAATTAGAGTTTCAAAAATGACATTTATTGGGAGGTGGCATCTCCATCTTTCTGAAGCCCATAATAACCATAATGTTGTTATAATGGGATGTAAAACATACATACATGATCGCCCGCCTCTCATGGCAGTGGGTGATAATAATCATGACAGTTCGAACAGATGATTCTCTGATGTATCTGTCAGCTGGAATGTGTTTGAATGTTAAACTGAGTGAAGCTTTCAGTCCAAGTGAATCAGAGTCAGTAAATTGAAACGTGTTGGGCTGAAGCTCTGTGACTCCATCTAGTGGATGATAGAAGATCAACGGCCTCTGTCTGCGCTCTGTGAGCAGTGGAGAAGCAGCTGGACCCTTTACAGCTCAAATAATCTAAGAATGTTTCGAGTTGCAGAAAAATGATTTGTGTTTCTTCTGCAGGTGAAAGTGGACTGATCTGATCAGATGTGGATGTGACTTGAGCAGCACTGGTTGGAGTGGGGACAAAACCCACTTTGTGTGAGGAACATAAGAGGTTAAACAGAGCCACAGCAGTTCCACCTTAAAGGACTCCTTTAAACGTGGTAATTAGGAAAACTGAACATTTATAGTGGTGGCTGTCATGTGACATCTGCTCCTATTTCATAGTCTGCAGCAAAACACAATATCTATATTTTCTTAAGTGTAAAAATTGAAAACTAAATATATATTTTTTGTGTGTTAAATATATTTAA
>NW_013952977.1:280174-281741 GCF_001266775.1 Austrofundulus limnaeus
TAGAAAATAAAAATATCATACTGCATTACAAAATACAATTACTGTACTACAATAAACCAATACAATTACTGTACTACAATAAACCAATTTATGTAATATTTTAAGACTTGCACTACTATTAGTAGGTGGTGAAAAATGACAATTGAATTTTAGTCAATTTTTATTTAAAAATTTATTTCACTCAAAAATATGTTGTATACAATAATTAAAAGAAAAAGAAAAAATAAGTTTTGAATGAAAATTATGTAGAGTAAACAAAAAAATCGTATATGTGCGCCTTATAATTTATCTGTTTATATCACTGATTTTTTCCCTTTTTTTGTGCAGCATGGTGACCCTCATATTTATATTTGCTGCCATCATCATCCTCATCTTGTCCCTGGCCTTCTCAAGTAAGACCTTAGGCTTATTCTGTTATTTGTTATTATACTGTCATAGCCTGATGGGGTGTGTTCTCTGTGTGTCTTTTAACACCTGTGGTTAATGATCTGACAAGTGTTTTAAAGTACATGTTTACATGTGTCGCTTCCTGTGAACACTGGATAAGTCTGTCATACTTTATAAAATATGAGTGAGGGGAGCAACCCTAATATTCTAAATCTCTGAACACAAAACATTTTTTTATTACATTTGAAAAATAAGAAAACTCAGCTCTGGAGAGAGGCTGCGATTCCAAAAAAAAAATACCCATGTTTCACTAGCCTGGTAAAAACCAGACCCTTGTCCTTCACTTTGCTTCGTACGAGGGTCTGAACTCATGGCTATAGAGATGTGATTCTTGCTGGAGGCGTGGCCTCTGCTGAAGTTTAAAATGATTGGATTGGCCACAACGTTTGTGTGCGCCAGCTCCACTGTGAAGGAGGCTAAGCTAAGATGCTAACCGGAAATCTTGTGCGCTGTAAACAACCCTACTGAGAGGAGAAAAGTATGTCCGGTCACACTGGTGCGACCGAGGGGGAGGGGGAGCGGCCGCCCGCTGAAACTAAAAGTTTTCATCATGTCCCATTAAAAATAATCCAGCAGTATCAATGGCCGCCCACCGACAGTCTTATCTCTCCTAATAACACAGCGCTCTGCTCGCGGGCTCCGCTCCACACCTCCCGTGCACACACGTTTGTTTTTCTATCCTCATGGGGACTTTGCATTGGCTTCCATTCATTTTCCCGTCAATTCTACAGTATAGCCAACCATAACCTCCCAGGTAGACTACACACCTGACCCAAACCCTAACCTCACCAGGCTGTGTACCGGGGAAATGGTCAATAATTGTACCCACCATAAAGCAAAAATCTGTACACAGACACACACGCGCGCGGCTCTTCGGTAGCAAAACAACCGTAGTTTTTGTCCTGATGCATCTCAGTAATCCAGGTAAAAAATCAAAAGAAAAAAATTGTATAGGTCCTCTGGACGGGTTCTTCTTTAATGAAACGTTTCGTCTCTCCTCCAAGAGACTTCTTCAGTCTGAGAGTTTCAGGCAGAATCCAGGATTGCCTGAAACTAGTTAGAGAGTTTGAGCAAACAGCAAGAAAGAAGGCGGACTACAGGAACCACCTAAGATTCAATC
>NW_013952977.1:283341-289573 GCF_001266775.1 Austrofundulus limnaeus
GACAGAGGAGGGAGGGGCGGGGAGGCTGTTCCCGTGCAGCGCTTCAAGAGCTGACCTGCGTCTGACCTCAAAGTGCACAAGCTTCAAACTTCAGCTTTGGCTGCGATTTTGAAGCTGAAATCGCGTTCGGTGTGAACGCACCATTAGAGCCCTGCTAACTAGCAGACACTGCATAGAAAATCAACGTTGTTCAAAACTCCACCTTCTGTTCTCTGATTGGCCCAGGTGAAATAAACTAACTAGCAGACACTGCACAGAAAATCAGTGTTCTGTTCTCTGATTGGCCTGAATGAAATGCTCCCGAAGAAATCCTTGTCTATGGGAGAAATCCCAGACGGAGCAGTGAAGGGAAACTAGAACTGAGCGGAGCTGCGTAGGAAGGCAAGGGCCGGGCTAATGTTTCACCTGAAGGTGTTGAAAATGTTGACCTAAAAAAAAGAAACTACTTTTTTTGTTTGTTTGTTTCTATTGTTAGGGCCTAACTTAGGTAAAAGTAGATGATCAAACAAAACATAATTTGTTCCACAAACATCACTTTATGGCAACTTAAATAAAATTTATATTTTGTGTAAATTAAAGTTAGGTTGATAAGTCATTGACTCATTTTTCAGTAAAACAGACATTTTTGTGTTTTTTCACCCTGTATGTGATATTTCATGGCCAAACTCTCATTGACTGCTATTGAATCTGGGCTTAGAATTTTTTTCAAAACAGGAAGTGAAGGATCTTTTTAATCTTATTAACCATATCTATAATAACTGACACATCTTCCATAAAAATCTGCGGAAAAACAAAAAGTTTTGTGTGATGACCAGATGCTTCTGTCATTAACAGTTAAATGGTAAATGGACTGAACTTACAGAGCTCTTTATCAAGTCCCTCTGGACCCCAAAGCGCTTTACACTACAGACATTCGCCCATTCACACTCACGTTCACACACCAATGGTTAGCTACAATGTAGCCACAGCTGCCCTGGGGCGCACTGACATAGGTGGGGCCACCATGCACCGGTGCCACCAGACCCTCTTGTCACCATCAGTAGGCAAGGTGGGTGAGATGTCTTGCCCAAGGACACAATGACTGAAACAGCTGGACGGGGGATCGAACCGAGGACCTTCTGGTTCCAGGACGACTCCCCTAACCACTCCACCACAGCTGCTCCATAGTTAGGACATTTTTTTCAACAATATCTGGAAGTGTGTGTTGTCTGGAGTTTGTCTGCTGTGGGATTTTAGTTGCTCAACAGTCCTGGGTCTTCTTTGCTAGAGTTTTGTTTTGTGATGTGCCAAATGTTTTTTTTAACGTCGGGAGGTCAGTGTGGCACCTGGATTCTTCTACTTACAAAGTCATGCTGTTTTACTGGCGCAGTATGAAGTATATGTATGTACTTTTCTGCACTAACGGAGCCTTTTCAGATGTGCGAACTGCTCATGCTAGGGGTCTGGAAGTGGCTCTTTGGCTTATTTAATAAATGTTAAAATTTCCTATATAGTATTCACCACCACTGGCCAGATAATCCCTGCTTCAACAAGCTTGAAGTGATACACAAGCCACCATTTCCATCCATCCATCCATTATCTTAAACCGCTTCTTACTTTCAGGGTCACGGGTGTGCCCATATCCAGCAGTCATAGTGAGAGGGACGGGGGACACTCCAGACAGGTTGCAAGACAATCACAGAGCACGTTCTGTGACTCCTGACACATTTTATTAGTGAACAAAGGGGCAGAAATGTCTTTTGATTGTAAAGGTCACACACTCGTGGCTCATGCCATGTAGGCACTAATGCACCCGTATACCATCAAAGAGGCAGGCTATGAGTACTGATCAGAGGCTGGATGAGCATCTTATCTTATATTACTATTACCATGTCCTCTTTACTACAGAGGTTCCTAGTCACCAAAAATAATTTCAATTTTGGATTAGTCTGACCACAGAACAGTTGGGGTTAGCACTTTGTTATAAATGAACTTCGGTCCAGAGGTGACAGCAGCATTTCTGGGTGGTATTCACATATGAGTTCTTTGTTGCATAACAGAGCTTTAGGCAGCATGTGTGGATGACATAATGAACTGTGTTTACAGACAGTGATGTGTGGAATTGTTCCTGAGCCCATGCAGTGTTGTCCAAAACAGAGCCAGATCTGTTTTTATCACAGTTGCCCCTGAGGGTCCRAGGTTCATGACCATCCAATACTGACTTTCAGCCTTTTGTCCTTTGAGCTCAGAGATTACTCCAGATTCTTTAAATCTGTTGATGATATTATGAAGTGTAGGTGATGGAAGTCCTTGCAGTTTGCTGCTAAGAAACAATTTGTCAGGTTCAGACACGGAATGACCCAGGGCACAGGCAGGTTTCAGGTGTAACAACAATAAGGTCTTTAATAAATCAAAAAGCTGACGAGGCAGCTGGGAAAACTCACTTGGAAAGACGTGGCGAAAAAACTACATGAAACATGAAAACGAGACAAGCTTTGCAGCACAATGATCGGACACTGACACAGAGACAAGACAGAGCTTAAATACACAGAAAATTAATGAGGGAACAGAAAACACCTGGGGAGAAACACAAGGGTAATCAGCAGAGTGATGTGGGGCAGCTGAGCAGACACACACAGGGGAAAATAGAAACACTAGGAAAAACCAAGGCATAAAATGACAAACCATGACACAATATGCTGAAGTTGTTTGACTACTTTCAGTTTTATCAGACTGATGAAGCCATTTTTACTTCAGCTTCAAAAATGCTCTTTTTAAACCCAGGTCTCTCACTGACCTGTTAATGTAATTAGTTCAGCAGATTCTGACGTTATCAATCCATTAAATGGATGTTGTTAGGCGTTATCTGTCCCATACAATGGCTTCAGAATGTCCCTACTGTGCCTTCTAGGCTTCAGATTGTCCCCACAGTGCCCTCTAGTGGGTTAATATATCAATGACATTGAATGTTCAGGTATTAACCAGATAGTGGCTGTAAGCAGTGGATTCTGATGTTATCACCAGTCCATTAAATGGACTGCGGAACCTGCTAGAAGTCACAGTCGGGACATTCTGAAGCCTTTCTAGGGGTCTGATAACTTCTACTAATGTCCATTTAATGAATAATAACATCTGAAGCAGGTGATTGGTTGCAGAATACTCCATCAGCTGTTTTTTATTTATACAATGTACCTTTTCACTCTTTTGTTGACTCTGTCCTAACTTTGAGAGATTTTGCTTTTATCAAATACAAAASTACATTTTTTTCCTAAAGGTGTTTTGATTTCTTAGTGTACACATTTGGGATTTATGAGATTTGAAAATCATTGTATTCTGTTTTTTTATTTTACACCAACTAATATTTTCATAATTTAGATTGTAGATTTTGCACGGTGMCTGTCCAAGGCTTATTTTCTTATCTGATTTTCTGTCTGCCCATGTTATCATTTTTGTATAAAGTACCGCAAAGTGATACTTGAGTAAAAGTACCATAAATTTACTTTGGTAAAAGTTCAAGTCTCCTCTAAGAATTTTATTTGAGTAAAAGTCTTAAAGTATCTGATATATTTTGTACTTAAGTATCAAAAGTAAATTTCTGACATAAAATGTACTTAAGTATTGAAAGTAAAAGTACTGAGTAAAAATCTGTAGCTAGACTTCCCAAAATGACATTTATTGGGAGTTGAGACCCTCAAAAAATGTTTTTCTAAAGGTCAAAAAGGCTATATTGTTATATAAAAATGTTAATATTAGAAAAATTAGGATGTACTACACCTGTTGCAATACACCTGTTACATACAGTTTATCTGCTATGTTCTGCTGGAGTGTGACATAATTTGTGTTATCTGCAGCTGTGATGGATTGTGTAAAAACTAATACAGGATCAGAATAATATATATTTATACTTCTCATCCCACCACAATTAAATTCACTCTATCCAGGATAATATTTTTTAACAACAAGCTGTATGGAAATAGGAGTAACGACTTTCTACTTCTCACCTTTTTAAAAAATTTAATAAGTAGAAAGTACAGATAACTGTAAAAATGTAAGAAGTAGAAGTAAAAAGTAGGCTGAAAAAGAAATACTCAAGTACAGATATCCAAAAAACCTACGTAAGTACAGTAAAGAAGTATTTGTACTTAGTTACTTTACAACTCTGCATGTTATTAGTAGTGATGTTAGAGTTTGAAATGTTTTTTGGTTTTGTTTGGTTTGTTCTTATATTTTTATGCATTAAAATATCAGCATTTTGTCAGTTTTGATTTTTCAAGGTAAATCCCTGATGTAAATTACTGTTGGACTGTAGAGAAGAATAAAAACAGATGCTGGAACTTGGGCCGTAGCTGCATTCAGATTCCTCTAAAATAACACTTTGTTTGTATTGTGCAATATGTTTAATATTATTGTGGTTGTGGCAGAGTGGTTAGGGGAGTCATCTTGCAACCAGTTGGTTGCTGGTTCGATCCCACATTCCAGCCATTTCAGTCATTGTGTCCTTGGGCAAGACACTTCACCCGCCTTGCCTACTGATGGTGGTGCCGGTGTTGCCCTGCCTCTGTCAGTGTGCCCCAGCGCAGCTGTGGCTACAATGTAGCTTACCCCCATCAGTGTGTGAATGTGTGTGTGAGTGAATAATGTAAAATGTCTGAGTGTCCTAAACAGTGCTATATCAGATTAATGCATTATTAAAATGATCATTATTTATATCTACAGAATCTACATCCACAGTGATGAGCAGCAGTACAAAACCTGTGGCCAACCTGGGTGAGAACAAGCTGCTCAGCTGCTATGTTCCTGCTGACGTTCAGCAGAATGGGCTCAGTGTCATGTCGGTCCTGTGGGAGAAGAAGGACCTGGGACTGGTTTACCTGTACAGGGACGGAGCTCCAGCTCTTGCAGGTCAGGCCTCACAGTTCAAAGGAAGAGTTCAGGTCTTCCCCGATGCTGTGGCTGCAGGAAACGCCTCTCTGCTGCTGCTGAGTGTGAAAAGCAGCGACGAGGGCGAGTACACCTGCAGCATCAGCTCCTCTGCGGGCCAAGGAAATGTCAACATTCAGCTTCGAACAGCAGGTAGGATGACTCGTCCTTCCAGTTTCACTCTGTTTACTTTGAAAAGCTACCTGAGGAATAACTGATAACCTTTAACTCTGCGTGTGTGATTATTTCCACGTCTCAGCCTTTTCAGTGCCCACGTTCAACTTCTCTGACAGTGTCCTGACCAGTGAGGCGAGSAGGTGGTTCCCTAAACCAGAGGTCACTTGGCTGAACCAAACTGGGAACGTCCTGAACGCAAGCACCAGGTTCACACAAGACCCAGCAGGAATAGTCAGCCTCGTCAGTACGTTACAGCCGGCACAAGTCAGCGAGACCTACAGCTGTAGGATAGAAAATAACTTAGCCTTCGCTCTGACTGAAGCCACAATAACAGGTATACTTTTAGAATTATTTGTCAKTTTAACTGTAATCCACTTGCTTGAAATTAAATTTTACTAAGTGGTGAGTCAAACACAACCTGTCACAAGCACTTTACAGAGCGTTCAGAAATAAACCCATCATTTATCAACCTTGTATGTTTAACCTGATGTCAGGTTGTGGTTTAAGCACATGAATGCTTTAAGCTTTAGGATATTTGGACAGGATTAGGAAACATATTGACTTATTGTAGTGAAGTCACTTAACAAAAAAACTCTTCTAAAAACACCTCATGGAACAGACAGATATTTTGAACATGAGGTGTGTCAACAACAAATGAACATCCATGTCTGTCAGCACAAAAACAAGAAGTTAAGAAGTTAACTCAACTAAACCAAACAAATGTGAAACTAATTAACACCAAATACCTATTAAAAGAACATTTACTCTTTAAAAATCAAGTGAGGTTTGGTAATCTTCTCAAATATTTGCCCCATTTCTTGTTTGGKTTAAAAACTTTTTTATTTTCATTCAAAAATGAAGATGAAGGGACAGCATCCTACAAAAACACTTTTAAGTTTTCCTTTATTAATCTATGTTTGACAAAACTGCCTAAATAATGCTTTTRTATCACTACACCAGTTGGATGATGACATATACCAGGATATTCTTTGCCTAAAGAACTAAATACATTTTCTGTTTAACTGTGAATAAAAGAACTACACAAAACACTTCAAATTAATGAAGGTAAATAGAGAAAAAATTATATATACAAATGATATAAGTGTGTGTGTGTGTGTGTGTGTGTGTGTGTGTGTGTGTGTGTGTGTGTGTGTGT
>NW_013952977.1:295065-296815 GCF_001266775.1 Austrofundulus limnaeus
ATATATATATGAGACGCACCAAGCTGAACTCCTGGGAACCCCCTGCCTTTGCAGTACATGTCACTGCAAAGGCTTCCTGTTTGCTGTAGTCTACACTCTGGAAAAAAAACAAAAAACAAACCTCAGATACACAATGTTATTTGTACACAAATCTGTCCCAATTCAAACTCCTATTTCTGACAGACAGATTCCTCCATGCACAACGTCTGTTTTATCAAACGCTGTACCTCAACAAATAGAAAACAAAGGAGGTTGAATGCTTTCACCACCCTCTGTAGCTCAGTTCACTTTTCTAAACTTATTAAAGTAAAATAAACTTCTAAACTTATTAAGTAAAATAATTTACACTGTGCAATTTTGCGTATGACACTATGTCTTTCATTTTTCAGGCTCTGGTGTTTCAGCGAGGACGTACTTCACTTTCAGTGCTTCGACTCTTCTACTGTCAAAGTCTATAAATGTTGTGATGAGTGTCCTTTGCTTCTTTTATGTGGTCTAATAAATGTAACACACATAAACATGCTAACATTTCAACATACATAACTTTCAAAGTGCATTAAAACCGATGTTTTAATGATTAACATGTTTGTGTTGCTGTGTAATCTGTTTATTTTATTACTAATTTATCCATCAAAATGTTTTATTCCCTGTGTGTATCAATTGTAAA
Source organism: Austrofundulus limnaeus (assembly GCF_001266775.1). Lineage (NCBI taxonomy): Eukaryota > Metazoa > Chordata > Actinopteri > Cyprinodontiformes > Rivulidae > Austrofundulus > Austrofundulus limnaeus. The sequence goes on from NW_013952977.1 coordinate 295,733, forward strand.
GTGTTTAACCAAATCTAATGGTCTGTCATCAAACTTTTCTAATTTCTTGATTGAGTTTTTCCTGAAAGCATGATAAAAATAATTTAGTTGTGGCAAAATTTGAATGTCTTAGTGTTTAAATAAATTGAATGGTTTTGCTTTTTTACAGAAAATAAATCCCTCCTAAAATTTTAATTATGTGTGTGTTACAAAAATAAGCTTAGCCTTTAGTTTCTTATTTTAAATGTAGAAAATGCAGATTCACAGCTGACCAATAGTGAAGAGCTGGAGGCTGCATTCTTAAAATCATTCAGGCGATACATTTTGTTTCAGTGGATCATCTAAAATGACTGGCAAAGAACAAGATAAACAAGGAAATTTGATTTGCAGTAAAGGAGTTGTTTGAATAGATGGTTAAATTTGAAAAAGCATATTCAAATTTCTCAAGTTTAGTATAAAAGATAAATAGATGTGTGAGATTATGTACGAACAGTGATTAAAAAGAGAAGGATGGGTTACTAAGCAGGACTCTATACAATAAGCAATAAAATCCATATGTAGAAGTAAAACTTCTTCAGTGGTTTTTTTTAAAGGAAAGTTAACAACTCTGCACGTCAGCGCTTCTATTCTGAATAAAAGCCTGGTGCATGTAAACACACATCATGATCAGATTTTAAACAATGCATTCGGATTATTTCTTCTTTTTTACTTTCATTCTAGAGGAATGGGCCAATAAACAGCCGACACTGTTAGGCCAACATCACATTCCTTAGCTTATCTAGCTCCAGCTTTACTCCACGTTACATATAAAGTAAAATCAATGGGCCTCATGCAAGAACCGTTCGTACACAGATTTGTTCTTAAATTGTGCGTACGAGTGATTTAGGAGAATTTGTGGCATTCACCAATGTTTTCGTATTCTAAGATTTTCTTCAGATACGAACAAAATTTACGAGTGGTCCAGACCTGTCGTATATTTTACGAGGAGTCAGTCTGCTGTTATCCAGACAGATTTTTACCACTACGGTGCGCGACTGTGTGGCTTCTAAATAAATGAAAACGATTTAACACAGTTGTTTATATTTTTAGCAGCTCTTTTTATTC
>NW_013952977.1:297738-308156 GCF_001266775.1 Austrofundulus limnaeus
TAGGTAGGGGAATTGAAAAAGGAAAAACCTGGGTACTCAACAGGATAAAACTGGGGGGGCCACTGGGGTGGCCAGCTTATACTCAGGGGGGGCACCCCCCCTGTGAATGAAGGGGTTATTTTTGGTGACTTTTTGAATATTATGTTAAATGTTTTCACTTATTGTCTCGCATTATCTGCTCAGTTAATCTGAGTGTTTATTTTGTTTTTATTTTTTGTGCTCCAAGCCATGAACTGGTCCTGAGTGTTGGAATAAAAACTACATCCGAATATAACCGAATATAAACAAACTAAAAACAACAACAACATTTTTCAGAGGCTGTCTGGGTACACAGGCCGTGGACTAATTCCATTTTCAGGATTTTACCTTGGTTCTATGGTTGGGTCCTGCCGGTAGATGGGGGCAGTCAGAACCAGCCTGGCATTAAAAGTCCAGGAAAAGTTGTGGACCACCCCGGATAGTCCGTGAGGAGCCCCTGATTGGTCTGTTTGGAGTGTGGTRTCAAATGTCCCACGCAGCCTGAACGCAACCCAACTTTTCCATAACTGAAGTGTTTCTTGGTGCCGTTCTTCAAAAGTTAATTAGAGCCACCAGAAGAACCCAAGAACCAACGATGTCGCGGTCGGAACAGAAAGAAACCTCAGAGAACCCGACACCGAGCTCGGAACCAGAACAAAAAGTTGTTTCCGTGAACCCCAGAGCGGTCTGTAAGGTGTGTAAACGCTTGTACCGGGACCCAAAGATCCTGCCCTGCCTGCACACGTTCTGCTCGGACTGCATCAGCGCGCTGGAGCCCTTCTCTTACGGAACCGGGGGGGCGGCGGAGACGAAGCGACCGGCAGTCCCGGTAACGGTGCTGTGTCCCGAGTGCGACTCCGAGGTGGACATCCCTCGGTCCGGGCCGGCGGGGCTGAGCACAGACCACCTGGCGCTGGACGAGGTGTTTGTGGAGACCCTGGWGTCGGACGGTCCGCTGGGGTGCGACCTGTGCGGCGAGGGAGGCGCGGAGAGCCGCTGCGACGTCTGCTGCGTCAACCTGTGCGGCTTCTGCTGCCAGGCTCACAGGTGGAGTAGACCCGGTGTGCTGGGTCAGTTTTACCTGAAGCTGAGAGCTCTGACAGCCACATCAAACATTCATACATCTGATCTGAGCCTCCAGGGTCAAGTAGAGAAAGATCAAATTAATAACATCATGAAGACCAAGGGCCCCCCCAGCTCAGAAACAAAGCTGTGGAGGAGCCTACAGTTAACCCTCAACATCCCATGGAGCTCTGTTAAATCCATTATGGAGAAATTATTATTTTTATTTCACTTTATTCATTAAAAACTTTTATATAGAGAGTGATAAATAAAAAGGACAAAAGAAAAGAAAATTTTCATATCTGCCCCTTATTAGCACTATAAATTTAAAAAGCTTTAGTTAAATATTATCCTGACTCCAGCCTGAAATATTTGCAATTTTTGTAAACGAAACAAAAAATGATGTCAAATCCTTCACATCTTATTTGAATAAGTCAATACAAACTACATAATATATATTTTTAATAAACTACCTTCTGTCATATTTTTTAAACACATTAAATGTTCTGGAAGTTTTAATTCCAGTATCAAGATTATTCCATAAATGTATTCCTTGAAATGAAGTAAACTAGTTACAATAGTGGGGTTTTTTTTTACATCTCTTTGCTCTTAATATTATATTGACTATTTACATGTAATATTTTCTTGTATATAATTTGCATGGTGCCATAATGAACCAAATCATAAAATTTCAGTCATTTCAAATGATGAAATCAATGTATTTCTAGGATGCCCTAATGTTTTCTACTAATAATTCTCACAGCTCTTTTTTGTCAAAATAGGATTTGTAATTGAAGGGATTTTTGTAAACGATCAGCTGGTGTGTGTGTGTGTGTGTGTGTGTGTTATCCTGTGTTCTGGCTGTAGCATAAACAAAAGTTAGTGACGTTCTTAACGTCTGACTTTAAAGGTAACACCTCCAGGGGTGTAACCAGGAAGACACATACATTAAAAGGTCAGTTTATCATTATATGAATAGGATTTTTAGAGAGTTTTGAGTTGTGCAGAGTAGGGCTGCCACAAACGATTATTTTTATAATCGATTAATCACAGATTATTTTTTCGATTAGTCGACTAATCGGATCATACGTTAATTGAAAATAAAACATACAGCTTATTGCGCCAGAATGCACCTGCTATCATAACCATGATTAGATTTTAGCAATATGCTAACTAAAAATAATTGCCATGGAAGGCAAGTTCTGCCTTGCAGATATTGCACAGTTTTCTCTTTCATTTTCTTAAAATGATCCCACACTTTGAGCTCCGTTGTCAGGTAGCCATGATACCAGAGCCTGTCTGTATAATGTCTTGTGACGTCCACGGCCTATGCCAGTTACCACTACTGTGCATGTGTGTCAAGGACAGAAAGGCAGATGTGGCCGTGGAAGGTGTCAAAGCAGTTTGGAGAGAAAAACAAAGTAAAGAACAAAAAAAAAAAAACGATTAATCGATTATTAAATTACTCATCGATTATTTTAATAATCGATTAGTAGTCGACTAATGGTGGCAGCCCTAGTGCAGAGTCTCTGCTTAGATTCAGACTGCTGGGCTGTTTCTGTTTTTGTTTCTTGATACAAGCTAAACGCTGAGGCCTGACTGCTGTGCTGGTTACTGCTGTGTGGAGCTGATTAGAGTCAGATCAGGAAAGATTTTTAAAGATATCCAAGTGGGTTCCTACTATTGTTCAGAATTCCATTTTTGAATGACGCTGATCTCTACATAATGGTAAGATACCCTCACCTGTCAATAGCAGCGGGTTCTGACTTTATCAGTCCATTAAATGGAAGTTATTAGCGGTTATCTGTCCCATAGAATGGCTTCAGGCTGTCCCGACAGTGCCTCCTAGTGGGTTAACATATCAATGACATTGAATGTGTAAATAACAAAAACATATTTTAATAAATGTTTTGTCTGGGGGGTGTTCTCGCTGCCCGTGCCTGGTCTCGATCCTGGCTCTCCCGCCCGGCGCGCTATCCATTGCCCTACGTTGGGCCTGCAACAATGGTCTACTTTATCACAGCCCATGTCGTTTTCTCTAAAATTTACCTTAGTGGCTTTATGCCTCATATTAACCAGCCAGTTTGGACGTTAYCAGTTCATTCTATGGGACGGAGAACCCACTAGGCGGCACAGTCAGGACAGTCTGAAGCCATTCTATGGGACTGATAACGACTAATAACGTCCATTTAATAGATGATAACATCTGAAGCAGGTGTCAATAGAGGGTTTACAATAATGAGTGAACCAAACAAGGAGGGCATCAGAGAAACATTCGTGAGGCCAAAGATAACTGATGGAAATAAAGCTCTTCTACAGAAATGGATCAAGGACAACATCAGGTCTAAGGTAAATTAACCACCAAATGTGACATCATCAGCCTCACAGTGAAGCGTGGTGGTGATGTCATGCTGTGGGGATGTTCTATACTTTCAGGCACTAAGAAAAGTGAAAGATGGCTGGAACAAAATATTTAGAACCTTTTTGAAAGTTATATTTTTGAGTCCTGCAAAGGTTTGAAACTGGGACAAAGTTKAACCTTACAGGTGTATTGTTTATGTTTTTACTGAGCATACTGTTGTCTCGTGTGCAGGCGTCAGAAGCGAACAGCTTCTCACTCTGTTCATGCTGTGGCGGAGCTGAAGGCTCGTGGTTGTCTCTGTCGCCCTGTCCTCTGCTCCCWCCACCCGGGCCAGGAGCTCAGGCTCTTCTGTCCGCCCTGCGACCTGCCCGTCTGTCTGGAGTGCGCTGCCACGCTGCACCGTGACCATGGCTGCTGCCCCACGCACCACGTCATCAATCAGCACAGCGACTGCATCCGAGAACTGGTCGGCTCGCGGCTGCGGCCTCGTCTGGAGCAGCTGGAGGAGGCGCTGCAGAAGGTCCTCAGAAACCCAACTCTAATCTTTTATCTCTCCCTTGTGTGCAGAATTATTATCCCAAGGTGTTGGGACACAAAGGACCCCTCCTGTTTGAAATGCAGTGTATTTTTTTTCTACCCTCTTCCAGGTGGAAGCTTCCCAGGACAATCTGCAGGCACGAGCTGAGGCGGTGGCAAGTGAAATTAGAGCGTTTGCACGAGGCTACGCCAGCGCTGTGGAGGCTCACTGCCTGTCTCTGCTGCGACGTCTGGAGGAGCTGCGGCTCCAACGCAGGTTTGAGAGAATCCGTTAATAAAAGTATTTTGTAGGAACTCCACCACCACTTGGCGGTGCGGCAGACAGATTCTCACCTTTAAGCTGGTTCTTCTGCCCTGCAGGAACCACCTCCATCTGCAGGGGGCACAGCTGCAGCAGACGCTGCAAGACGTCCGAGGTGGTGTGGAGTTTGCAGAGCGACTTCTCAGTTGCGGTTCAGATGCTGAGATTCTTAGTGCCAAAGGAGTCACTCTAAGGAGACTCACTGATTTGGCAGAGAATAGTCCTGAACCCCAACCGGCTGCAGCTGCCCCTGACGACAGTAGCAGTATCTGCTTCCTGCCCACTGAGACGGCAGGGGAGGTGGAGGGCTACCCGCTGGTGGGTGTGATCAACTCCAGGACTTTGGATGTCAGCCGGTGCACCATTGAAGGAGAAGGTAAACGTCTCAGAAAAGTTTAATGGATCGACATTTTTTTGTTCTTCAGATCTGTGTTCATTTGTAGCGTCCAGTGGTGGGCAGTGCCAGTCCAAAAATTAGCTCCGCAATTTCTAAAGCCCTTATGAAAATATTTAGGTCCGCAACTTCAAAAGCACTTGTGCCGTAGAAAAACTAGTGGAAGCTAATTTTTAAGTGCAAGTTCAATTTGACACTTACTAGCAATTCATGTACACTATATGCACAACACTGCCAACTCAGTGATGCCAACTCCTGAGCAAGAAAAGTCCCTGATGACTGTCCTAAAAGTCGCTAGAAGTCGCTAGATGACGTCATCGCTTTATTTGCATAGTTGGATGTTTGTCAATAATTGTGATCTGAGCTATAGGAGAGATGATGAAGAGAATAAAAGTGAATAAAAACACTAAATATGTTTAGAACTGCAATTAAACTTAATGAAATAAAAATAATTTTATGACTTCAATGCTTAGATCCACATAAATTAAATTTGTGGGAATTTTAAATTTAATCTGCAGACAGTTCGATGTCAGGAGACACAGGGAGGAAGAGGTGAAGAAGTGACTGATCTGTGAGTCAAACACAGCTGGGTCCAGAGATTTAGTTTAGAGAGACAGTGCCAGAGAAAAAAACATTACAGTAAATATTACATCCCGCTTTGTAAACCASACAGAAGCAGTGGAAGCTTCGCGCATGCATGATTCATTTGCAGCAGTCTCTCTTCTCGGCTGACTTCAGCCAAGGGTGGGGGTAGGGTTGGGGGTGCTGCACGAGGCTTCAGTGACTCGGACGGCTTTAGGAAGGGGGAGGGGCTCACCTCCGCGCTCGCTGCTTGCGGAGGAACAGAGGAGGAAAGGAAAACAGTGCTTGGAAAATGCTGTCGCCAAAGCTCCTAAAAGTCTCTAAAAACACCGGGGCTAGATTTGTCGGTCAAATCTAGCGACTTTTTGGGGAAAAGGGGTCTGAAAAGTCGCTAGATCTAGTGACAAAGTCTCTAAGTTGGCAACACTGTGCAAACTAGCGGTGTATGAACTCTTTTACAACTTAATTCTACAAGCGCCGATTGCTGGGGATGTGATTTCATGAAACAGACCTTTAGCTCCTGGTGTAAAAATTAAAAAGTTGATGAGGATTGCTCAGCTGCTTCTTTGTCTTTTTCTTTTGTTTGTTGTAGATTTTTCATTAAAGAAGCATCAATAAAGTAATTTTAAAACTGTTTATTGGGAAACTGAAGCGATGCATTCTGGGTACATGATGGATTTGATTTGTGATGAGAAACGAAAGCACAGAGTACAGGAAACTATCTTCACTTCAAAATAAAAGCGTGGATTTTAAAGTTTTCCATGTAGTTGCTCCAGTTGACCACTAGATGTCAGTCTTCATTAGCATAACATCTTTAAATCATTTCTGCGTCTCTTACCTTGTTGGCCGATTGCTTCGACCAATTACGTCAAGTATTGAGCTCCAGCGTTTAAACTTTATTTTTGTATTATTTTTGTATATTTGTAAAGTAAAATAAATCAATACATACAAAATTTTAGTATGGATTACAAACGGTAAGTGTTTTTGCTATTGCCTTCCTGCTATGTAAGCAGACACAAAGCATTGTGGGAAATGAGAACTGTGACCCAAAGCAACAGTCATCAAGGATATCTTCTCAATAAGTGTGTTTAATTGGGAGGGGTGCTGATGGATAGATCATGTGTGTTGTGATTCATTGACAGTCATACCTTCTGCTGTTCAAGATAATGATGACTGGTAGATAATTAGTTATTAGTGGTACTGCATTTTAATTTTAGAAAGCGCAAATCTGCTTATGAATTATAAAAATAGTAAGACCGCTAAAGCACAAACGAAATATTTAGGTCCACAATTAGCGGATTTGCGCTTTAGCGGACTGGTGCCCACCACTGCATCAACATCATCATAGCATCGTAGCATCAACCTTTTTATTTATGAGAGAAACAGAAGTCAGTGCAGACTGAGTTATTGCTGTGCAGATAAACACCACTGCTGCTGCCTCTGTAAGGGAATTAAAGAAATTCCCCAGCAGCTGAAGGAATGTTGAAATGACTCAACATTCCTTCAGGTAATACACTTTGAGGATGTTTACACACAAAACATAGCAGGTCCATACACGTGCCATCAAGACAAAGGAAACTTCGACCTGACTACAAGACAGTTTTTCATACACAAAACCACTACTCACAAAAACGTATTTTTAAATATTTTACCAGTTCAGAAAAGGTAAAAAAAAAAGTTAAAATATTTTAAAAGTGTACTTGTATCTTAAGTGTCTTTATTTTGTTATTCACAATCATTCATTTATTTGAAAACTTCCAGTCGTTCAAATTAACATGTAACTAGAGAATTTGCATTTCCTACAAACATGTAGTGTGAATCCTTGATGCTGAAAATTTTTTGCTGAAAATAGGACAACAAAAGTGAAAGATCAGTAGAAGAATGGCGGCACGGTGGCTCCGTTGGTAGAGCTGATGTCTCTCAGCAAGCAGGTTGCCGGATTAAATCCCGGCCCTGGGATCTTTCTGGGTAGAGTTTGCATGTTCTCTCCGGGCATGTTTGGGTTCTCTCCAGGAACTCTGGCTTCCTCCCACAGACCAAAGTCATGACTGTTAGGTTAACTGATAACTCTTAATTGTCCCTAGGTGTGAGTGAGAGAGTGGTTGTTTGTCTCGAGGTGTCCCTGTGATGGGCTTGTGACCTGTGTGGGTGTACCCCGGGTGTACCCCGGCCCTCACACTGTGACTGCTGGATATTGGCACCAGTGACCCCCCCCCCCCCCACACACACACACACACACACACACACACACACACCCCATGTAAAGCTTAGTCTGTTGGAGAAATATGTAACGGTTTGTGTATTTATATGAGTTGTTGTTCTAGGAGTTTAGTCTTTATTACCTCCGCCAACGGCAAGGTAATATTTTCAGTCGCTTATGTCTGTCCGTCTGTCTGTCAGTCGGTCTGTCGTTCTGTCTGTGGACATTACTCAAAAACTTGTGGACGAATTGTCATGAAATTTTTACCTCATGTAGGTACTGGACCAAGTAACACACCTTTACATTTTGGTGATGTTCCGGATCACGATGCGGATACAGGAATTTTTTTTCTTTCAACACTCTGAGATCGGCAAAGCTGTGATGCTTTCACAGGGCGTGGGTTTCAAAGTGTCCAGCAGGTGGCACTGTAGTATTGGTGTGCCCCTTTGTAACTCTAGTGTTACAGGATGGGGGAAATTGGTCTTGGCGGAGGTTTGCACTCTCCGATTGCTTCTAGTTTATTTATTTTCTTCTTTTTTGTTTTGGTTTTGTTATTTGAAGACTATTTTTTAAATAATTATTTTGAGAAAAGGGGCAGATATAATATTTTTTCTTCTTCTGCAGTAAGAAGCTGAAATTATCACAAAAAGGTGAAGTTAGCAGAAAACAGCTAAAGGAATCATACAAATTTGAAATTAGTAGAAGAATAGCAGAAGACGTCAGAATAATACCTAAAAATCAGAAAAAGCTAAAATCATCTAAATAAAAGGCTAAAGAAGCCGAAAAAGGTTAAAAAGCAGAAACAGAACAAAATATGAAAAGTGCGGTAAAAGATTTATGAACACTGTGAAGAGTGTTAAGTATGATTACAACATCTCCATTTGTTTTATATGAGAAAAAAATGGCAGAAAAAAGCTAAATATCTCAAAACTTATAAATTGCTGAAACACCAAAAGTCATATCCAGAATGTCCTAAAGGAGCAGAACGTTTTGATATATAAGTAGTTGAAATGGAAGTAATATTGCATAACGAGGTGCATGCAGAAAACATGGAAGAAAACTGGTTTGAGTATGAATGTTGCTCAGTGTTCACACTACAGTGTTAATGATGCTGCTACATCAATGGAGCCTGATTACAGTCACTTAGGTACACCACAAGATGGCAGTCATGTTAAATAAATATCAAACTGAATGATTAAAACCTGTTGGTTTTTCACTTGTATTTTTGTTATTTGAGCTAAAAACATGTTGTTAGTTAAAATGACATCACCTGGTTCACAGGAGCAGATGGTCTTACAGTCAGGTGGGTCATTTTCTGGTCACATTAGCAAACTGAAGCATCTTGTGGAGATTTGTTGCTGATTCTCTGGGKCTCACTCTGAAAGCCTGAAGCTGTTGACTTGTGCCAGAGGTGGAAACCTAAAGCAAACACAGGTTTCTGGACGGAGTTTTGTTCTTCTCAATAAGCTAAAGTACAGAGCTAATGTTTGCTAACAGCTCTGTGTGTTGTCAGATGTTTGTCTTGTGCAGGAACTTGTCCTCAAATGACTCTGAAACATCAAATCTTTCATTAGGAATGATAGTGTCTTTATTTTGTGTTGGATTACCTTTAAAGCAGTTCTGGATTARCCCTTCAGTCTTTGTGGCACAATGTTACAAATTTTTTCAGCAGTTTTGTGAGAAACTGATCAGAGTTTGTGCTCTTCAGGTTGTGTCGTTTGGAGGGTGTCAGTGCTACAGATCAAAACTCCCCACATACAGTCTCTTTTATCTCTAGAACCCAGTAGTCAGTTTGATTTTACGTTTGTAATAATCTAAACTATGACAGAGCCAGACTCTTACAGCAAATCTMCAGGATTTACTTGGATATTCAGGTTCTTGTTTGCTCTCTAAGTATTTTTGGTCTATAAATCCCTAATTCTGGAGACATTTTAATATGAAACAAATTGTTTTGACAGACAGTCTATGTTTAGATAATTTATCTTTTCATCCAGAGTGTGTTAATGTCTCTGTTCTGCCCTCTGTCCTCTCACCCTCTCTTGTGGTCACAGGTCTGCGTCAGTGCACTGAGGACCAGAAGGGCCACTTCATGCTGGTGTGTCGAGATTCAGCCGGGGAGCAGCTGGCCCGAGGAGGAGAGCGTGTCCTCGTCAGCATCGTCCACAAAGACAAGAAGAACTGGTGAGCGCTTCTTAGTGTCCGGTGGGCTCTGCCAGGACCATTTCTGACTCAGAAAGTCAGAATGAAAAACAACCCTGGAACCTTGTTGACTGTTTTTTATTATTATTTTTTTGTTTCTTTGTTTTTTGAGGCAACTCTTTAGTTCTACTTATGTATTCTTGCTTTTTGCAAAGTTTTAAGATGCTGACAAGCTAATGTTTATTTTAACTGTAAGCAAGTCTGCAGTAGGCTGTTTGTTTCACTTGCTAACAGGCTAACTCTTACAGCTTATAACACAGATGAAATCCTTTAACTGGAACAATGTTTTCTGTTTTTGTAACTAAAGTTAAAATGTCAAATGGGGGAAAAAATAATAGTTTTTTCATCAAACATGAAAAAAGAAAAGGTTTGCTTGTGTTTTTCTTTTCAGCACAGTGCAGACGGCAGTGGTTGACAACAATGATGGGACGTACTGTGTCTCATACAAACCTGAGGAACAAGGAGCTTATTCTGTGTGGGTCTGTGTCAGAGCGCAACATATAAAGGTATAAAACTATTCTGTCTGCAGAAAATCTTTAGTAATTCAAATTCAATTCAAAAAAATTTTAAAAAAAATTAAAGAGAGCTGAGCTGGAATCAGAGTTTAAATATACATATCCATTTTCTTTCTTCAGGTTAGTAACACAAGGTTCCTGCAGATCCTTAATGGAAACCAATTATGGGTCCTAGAAATTTTTCTGGTATGTCTGTGGGCTATCCAGACCATGTTCATTCAATTTAATGCACAAAATAATTCTCAGAT
>NW_013952977.1:309156-310800 GCF_001266775.1 Austrofundulus limnaeus
AGTAAGTAATAAGAAAAAACAATAAGAAATAAAATAAAAATACAATAAGTAAAAGACTGTAATTCGTATCAAATATTAAAATAATTGGTAACATTTATTTATTTTTGAAATTTTCACATTTAGACATTCCCTATTTACATCAGTTCCTGTTACTTCACATGCAAATATCTCAATAACTGTTTATCTGAGCAATGTGAAATTTGTTTTCTAATATGTTAATAATGTTGTCTTTCCAAAACTGTATTCATGTTTCTTACCAAAATTTAATGTCACGTGCACATCTAACAGCAAGCTGGGGTTGAGACCCCACTGTGGGTCATAAAGCTCCAAATTTTGGGCCATTAGAGGATTTGCAGGAATTAAATTAAGTTTAAAACTGACTGCTAAGAATTGTTTTTTGCTATATTTGACAAAATAGCAGTTAGATATGGATAAAACAATTGGTCTATTAGCAATATTTGAATAATTCAACCAAAAATACTTTGATTCATGAGTTTCTGCCACAGTTTTAATTTTTTTGTCATTTGTGTTTATTATGAAATTGGTCTTAAATTTGATTTCACCTGGCATTAAAAAGTCTTAAATTTAACTTGCCTTAAACTGTAGGACCCCTTTAACAGGTTGACTGCTGTACAGATGCTTCTGTCCTGCCATGGAGCCCACAGCTTACCTTTCATTCCTGCAGGGGTCTCCATTTAATCTGGATGTGAAGAGACGGTTCAGACATCACTCTGGGACTTTTCACTGCTGCTCCTTCTGCTCCAGTGGAGGAAACAAAGAGGCTCGCTGTGGCTGCCCAGGAACAATGCCAGGTAATATCTTCTTTTTTTTTTTGGCAAATTGTGAATCTGATCTATCCCTGTGATGAACTGATGACAATCTGAAGACTGATTTTTATATTTTGAGCAGGGCTTGGTATAAAATTGTCAGTGGCAAACCACAACAATAAGAGCTGGGTCTTCAGCTTAGATAAAATCATGGAATCTGTGCTCCTGATTTCTTTAAAAATGTTGAACTTGTGCACAACTTTTTGTTAACATGTAAACAGTATGACGACGTCATGACGCATTCAAGTACAATCTGTAAATTCAGTAATCYGCACTGAAACATTAACTATTCCAAATATAAATAAAAAAAGTTCATGGGTTAATTTCCTATTTAGCTTTGAAACTGAATTTTGTTGTATCAAAGGTCATTTTTTGTGTCACTCATCGTGGTCCTTCAGAAAGCCAGAGTAATCAAACAGAAATCAACAGATTTACCGTACGTTTCACATTAACTTCCTGTAAGGTAKTGTAGACATTCAGTGACTGACTCAACACTGATTACTGCTTCCTTTCAGTCTAAAGGAAGCAGTAATCAGAGTTGCCATACATACTATAATTCTGATATACAGTGTACAATAAACAATTTTAAAAATCCCATGTTTGATAATTAGACTGTTTCAATGCATGGCTGAATTAACACACAGCTGTCTGACATGAGAGAGCTGGTGGGTTGCAGAACACAGCATTGCCAATTTAGTGACTTTGTTCCTCTTTTTAGCAAATTTTCCCATCCTTCTAGTGACTGTTTATAAAACAGGCAATATTATGTGTTTCTCGGGTATATATTTAAATACTATATCATAATAAAGTATCTATG
>NW_013952977.1:311800-315881 GCF_001266775.1 Austrofundulus limnaeus
GGGGGAGGAGGGGGGCGCTCGTCACTCGGCTTTAGTCTACGCTGTAATATACACTCTAACAAGTTTTTACTTTTGCATAAAACTCATGACAAAGTCGCATTAAAACATTTCATATAACACAAACGCATGCGTGCACGCACACACCTACAGTACCTTTGTACCGGCTGCTGTGTTCGCTTCCTGCTAGCTGTCCTCTGGAGGTGGTCTTTCCTCTCTCGTCTTGGCAGTGAAAGGGGATAAATGTACATTTCCCTTTTATAACCTCCATCTTCTCATTTCTGATGCTGGCTCTTGAATATCCTCAGGTTAGAAATGCCGATTACAAACGCAAGCGTGAGCTTTTAAAGATAAGTTTTCCCTGTAATGCTATGATCCAYWGCTGTCACCTCCTMATCAAGAGGAAAATGGATAAAAACTAACTACTCAATCATATCTGCTGATTAGTGGACACAACGGCACACAACAGAACTCACGTTTTATACCAGTAGATCACAGATGCTTTAACTTTTGTGACTTTTTCACGTACTAGTACTAGGAGCTTACGTTAAAAACATAGGCAGTAAGCAGGGAGTGGAAGGGAGGAGCGTGGCAAGAATTTTACCGGAAATACGTCATTAATGACCGTGGCATATAGGCTATAATGTTACGACCCAGCTCACCCAGGAGAATGGTAGGTAACATTAAAACCAGCTGGAAATTGGTTTAAAGATGTAAAAGTGATTTAAACTCAGGCACAGTCCACCCTTGAAAAAGAGATCTGCAATCTCAATGGGATTTGTCTGGTTAAATAACAGTAAATAAATAAATTGTGGCTAGTTAACAAAATAAACAAAATTCTAACAAAAAGAGGGTCCAAAAGTACAAAATCCCAATGGCTGAATGGTTTGCATTTTTTAACAAGATAAATAACAGAACCAAAGATTACCAACTAAGAATAAACAGCGCTGTTACAAGCTTAAGAAAACCAAAATACACTACTTTGAACAGTGACCCAGTCACTCGAATGTTAAATAAAATAGTTCTAGTAAGAAAAATATCTAGGCAAAGCTTTTAAGCCTTAAAATCAACAAAACTATATAAGCAACTAAACCCACAGTTTGTTCAACAAAGAAAACAAAGAGACTTTAAATTTAACCCACTGGTTCCAAAACTAGACCTGGCAGAAACAACAAAACTAAGGCCAAACATACATGAAACCCYAAAGACAAAACGACAAGCTGCTCTAATCACAGCCGTCCTGATTAACAGAAGAGCAGAGCTTAAATACAAGTGTCTTCTGTGGCTGGAGGAGCAGAAGGTGAATGATCCTGTCCAAATGCAGGAGCCAGGAGAGGCCAGTCAGTCGCAGAGTTGTCTCAGCACAGCAGGACCAGCAAATCATACACCTGCAACAGCACAGTCAGCAAAACTAATGGCCTGCCCTCAGGCCATAACAAGAATCATGAATGAATGTCAAAGTAACACTCTGGGTATGTGTTTGATGAGGTAATGACATTACAAACGTAAAGCTCAAAAAGTCAATTTTGCGTCACACCCCCCTTTAAAGCCACACAGCTGTGTTTAGGTTGAACTATTTATCCCTTAAACATAGTCCAGCCTCATTTAAACAACTTTGTTTTGTCACATAAATGTCTTTCTTGAATAAGTGAACCTATGCACTGAGCTCCAGGCTCAGGTCCAGGTTCATGACTTAAAACGAGACAGTTTGTTGACAGAAGCTCTGACATGGTGAAGAATCATTTATATTYTGTTAAAGTTTGTACGAACAGGAAATACAGTGAAACATAATTAAGTCATGTTGCTAACAATAATGGTCGTCAAATCTTACTGTTTTTTTTAACTTGGCAACAATAACTCAGTAATCGTGGGTGTGGCTTTATTCTCAGCTGTGAGCTTTGAATTCTAAGGAAATACTTTATGATTCACTGGTATTTGGGTAAATGTTAATCCAGTGTGACATTCTGATGAATTATGAGCTGGAGGAATCTTCATCAACTTGATTCATAGTGTTAGACATAAGATTTATGCAAACATGAGCACTGAAAGTTCAAACTAAGAAGATTAATAAGCAAAGATTTTGTTAGTGGGATGATTGTTGTGAAGCCTTTAGATGAAGACTAAGTCTTTAGAATTATAGCGTGCTGGGGTCAAGTTAAATAAAGTTCACAAAAACATGTTGCATTGTTCTTGTAAAACCATATTAAAAACATCACAAACAAATAAAAAGAAGAATTACTGTGGGAACCAATGATCATATTAGGACTGTATGCTTTCCATCTGTGTCYATGCTGAATATTACCCATAATGCAACAGTCAAAAACTTTAGTAAACTCTGCAGTGGGCACAGTTCCCCTAAAGCACTAAAGCACTAATAGGGGAACTAATTTCCTGATGAGTGCTTTAGGGCTTTTGCTAATTTTACATTTTATTAGTGTGAAGAGTTGGCTTGGCTCATGGCTGATTGGTTCTCTGCCTGATTGTTCTCACCTGGGAGTGACGAACTGATGAGCTTCATAAGGCATGTGACTCATGTTGTCTGTTGAAGAATGTTCATGGGTTGACTGGGTTATTTTAGTGCTTTAGAATTAGTTTCTGCTGAAGAGAGGCGGGACAAGATGGCGGAGGAGTGAGACGTGTGTCGCGTGGGCTCCCGCTCCGACTTGTTCTGTTTGTGGTTCTATACTAAATGTCCTTGCTGTTTTGAACATTTGGTCCGTCTCGACCCCTGAGTGATTCTTGCCTGGAAGAGTAGAAGAGTGGCGACAAACTCGAAGAAAAGCAAACATTCTAGCTCGACAGCTGTTAGGCCTGATGCCACTCTGGAGCAGACTGCAGCTAGGACCGGAGTTTCGGGGCCCTCCTCTCCCCCCAGCAGCGAGGCGGACGCACTCTTCTTGAAGTCTGATATTCTTGCCGCTATAAAAAACGATCTCTCAGCTGTGATCAAATNTGTCAGTGCAACGCTGTCTGATCCATGAAGGGATGTAAATGTAAACAGTTTTGGTAAAATTAATCACTGCAATAAAATAACTTTCTCTTTTATGGTGGATTGCGACCACCAGAAGGCTCCAAAAACATGTTTTAGTCCCACCCTCTCTACATCAAAATGTGATTGGTTGATGTTTCTGTCAGTTACCAAAAAAACAGTCTAACTCAGCTGTTTCTTTCATTTTTAATCTTCTTAAAGACAATTTTTGATGTAATTGCTTCTTGTCTTTTAAGTTCCTTCATTCTCATTAAAGGTTTCAGGGAATTCTTTCTGATTTACGTCTTTGTGTGTGTTCTCATCCTGTATGTCTTTCTGCAGGAGGATTTAAAGGCTGTGGTCATGGTCATAAGGGACATCCCAGGAAGCCTCACTGGTCGTGCTGCGGCAGCACCGTGGAGAAGTCAGAGTGTTTGCCTCAGAGCGTGTTGGCTGCTGTCGCTCCCTGCAGCCACCTGAGAACTGTGGAGCTCTGATGTGAGAAACTGAGGCCAGATAAGGTGATGCAAGTTCCTGAAAAGATGGAAGGTTCATATAGTGAGAGGTGTAGCATGAAGTGACCTCTATGACCTCTGGACCCTGAGGTTATGTTCCAACTGAACTGAATTATTTTCTTTAAAACTTATTTTAAAGATTACTCTTGACATACTGTCTTCTGTTTCAGTAAAATTTATTGTTCTTTAACACTTAATCATGAATATACAGACTTAACAGTCTTTAAATAAAAAAAAACATTTATAAAATGAAATTTTCTTTATGCCAGTGTTGTCATAAATGACTGAGGTCTATATGAACTGAACAGTTAATGCAGATGTCTTTCTAACCAGTGAAGTGTTATAACAAATGTCTAACATGTTTTTTCTTCCTTTGTTTTAGACAAAACTCTCCTTAACAGGGAGACTGAATGTCTGTGTTTTATTTTGGAAAGCTGTTGGGCAGAGACACCTTTACAATATTAATCTATCTTATAGTCTTGAGAGAGAGACTGAGACAAATCTTAGTGACGTAGACAAGTAAGCTGGTTTCAAGAGAATACACTTCTTTCTGTCGCTCAAGTCCTGTTTGTCTGTCTGTACAGTTTGTGTTTGTCTGTAC
>NW_013952978.1:0-363 GCF_001266775.1 Austrofundulus limnaeus
AAATAAATCTGTCCTTTTTTTCTTATAAAAGGCGAAATAAAACAAAAATATTGGTGGTACTTTTTGACTGTGTAACTTTGCAAACGGCACCCCATATGAGAGGTCACAGGGGCACCACGACATGGCACACTTTAAAGTTGATTTATCGCAATAATTTAATCATCAAACAACAATAACTTTCTTCTTTCATCAACAAAATGTGTGTGACCTGTCAAACTGAAGGTTTATTTCAAGCTGCACTTCAGTCTTTTGACCACAAGATGGTACCAAAGTAGACTGTGTGGAAAAGCTTTGAGTGCTGAACCCTTTTTCAAGACAAGTTTTGTCCATCAGTAAACACAGGTTTTGGCTGCAGCTGTAACC
>NW_013952978.1:1196-1726 GCF_001266775.1 Austrofundulus limnaeus
ACAGATGTCAGTGTCACACCAAGTCATGAGCCAGAACCTGAGTCCAGTTCAGGATCTGAGATCTACTGTACCCTATCTGCATTGTCCTGTGCAGTGAAAATAATTTGTCTTTATTTGAATTATTGAATGATTCCTCTGTGTGATGCAGTTAAACGAGGCTGCGGCCACAACATCTCTTATTACTTGTATAAATCTTATAAAGCGCAACAATAGTTCCTTTTGAAACATTTAATTAAAGTTTATAATTCTTTTGTTGATGAACAGCATGTAATATGATCTCATTAAACACTTTTCACTGCATGGAATTAGAGTGTTAAATCACACCTTCAGCTGCTGCAGGTAACGCATCACTTCCTGTCTAAAACACCAGAATCAGTCCAGTTGGTCCATATTTGTTGGTCCAAACAGGGTCTGCAGACCACAGCTCCTGACCCCTGGTTTACTCAACATTCCTGAGCAGGCCTCTGACACCAGGACCTGCACAATCTCAGCCCAGAGACATGATGACCGATTCAGGTGAACTTCTGACC
>NW_013952978.1:4114-5960 GCF_001266775.1 Austrofundulus limnaeus
GTTCAGACATGCTCCGTCGTGTGTCTGGAGGATGACAGGTGGTGCTGACAGCTGCTCATGTGAACAGAATGTCTGTAATTGATGCAGATTTTCCCTCATTTTGCAGGTTTACAGACGTTTAGAGTAATCTAATGATTTTTATCAAAAACTCAGCTTCAAATTAATTTTCTCTCAGAGCCTGCAGGACGATAAAAACAATAAAAATTAAATTAAATAAGTCAGATTAGGGTTAGATTTTAGATTTTAAATATCTTCAGCAGCGTTAGCGGTGGCCATCATAGATGTTTGTCACAGGATGATGWCATCATCCTGATGCTAACTTTCGCTAACGCTTCTAACACTGATAACTTTTMAAATCTAAATTCAAAATGTGTTCATTAAAAACAATATGGGTGGTCCCTGCGGTCCAGCAGTTTGAACTGCAGCTCAAACACTGACACAGCCCTCCAGAGTGTAATAATGCTGTAACCTGAGGTAACCTCTTTCACACTGACATGGTTTTAAATGTTGCATTGAAAACTCATAGATGCTTCCAGCAGTGAAAAAGAAAACCTCCCACACAAAAAGCCTCCTTCAGTGTTTGGGTTTTTGTTTATTTGGTGTTTGGTACAAAAATCATGCAGCTAAGCCTGCCTGAAGGCGAAAAGCACATCACCCACATCAAGGAGATGGTAGGTCTTGTTAGCTTAAGACAGTTTGTGTTTGAACATGTGTGTTGATGATGTTGGAGGGGTGGGCTTCAGATCACTCCAGCATTGCCTCARAGGGGTGTTATGTCATGCTCTCATATGTCACTCTCTGTCCAGCTATGGCTCCTGCCCCCATGGTCCTACTTCCTCTTTAACCTTACAGTAATGTAGCAAAGAAAGAGGGAAGCCAAGCCAATGCTGTTTACTCCTCTTTTACATAATCTACTGTGTCACCAGAGGACACACACACTGTAAAACTTTGCTAAATTAAAGGCCTGMCAGTCCTTGAAGGAACACACATCACCTGCCACCTTYGATGCCAGAGAGATACGAAGATCCTCTGAAGATGATAAATGTCCGTCTTAAAGCTATTCTGATCGAACCTTAAGGCTAACGTTGTATAAAATCTCTTACAATATCCCATAAAATCACAGGATCAGCTAGAGTTGAGAGTGGGTTGCGGATGAGTGTCAGCTAATAACCAGTGGCAGCTGGTGGATTTTCTCCAGGGGGGGCTACAACTCTAAAACAGACATATCTCAAAAAGCAGTCAAACTTGTACTAAGTTGTTTCACGCCAGTGTGTTTATTAAACAAATCCAAATAATAAAACGGTCATGTAGATTTTATGTTTAGTACATAAATTTTGCTCTTCTGTAATTGAGAAGCAAATTTCTTCATGACTCTGGTTAAAGTCAGGGATGATTCTTCTCCATAGAGCATGGTCAGTGCAGTGAGACGTGATGTTGTACCTGAGGAAAGTCTGGATTGTCTTCAGTGTTGAAGCTCCTCTCAGATTCAGCTGTGGTCAGAGGAGATGTGATGAGAGTCTTCAGCAGAGTCTCTGAAGGTGTCCTGCAGATTGTTCTCCATGAAGAGCTGGTACAGAGCCACAGCACCACTGCAGCTCCTGAACTAGATCAGACTTCTTGGTCCTGTTCAGCACTGGGTGAGCCTCCATGGTCTTCAGAGCTTGTAACAGTCAGTATGTATATCACTATTGTAGTACCTTTTAAGTGCCACACGATGGCGCCTCTTCTGTTATGACATAGGATGTTGTGAATGCTAAGAGTCCAGAGCCTTGCTGTGTGTACGCGCTTAGCTGCTCTGCTGCTCAACCCCGGTAATGAATGATGGTGAAGGATCGTGGACTAATAT
>NW_013952978.1:8087-11303 GCF_001266775.1 Austrofundulus limnaeus
CTATTGACCAGCCACTACTGCTACTAACACACATTTTTACATAAAAATCATTAAACTGAATGAGTTGTAGCTGTTTATTGTGCTTGCTAATGTTGGTTAGCTGCAGCGAACATCTTAAGTTTGGGTGACTCCTAAAGGTAATCATTTGTAAATCTAAAACCAATAACAAATTTGTGAGAATTTCATAAAAAACTGTCCAGTGGTTCATGAGATATTTTGCAAAAAGTTGAATAGGTTTTTGCTGACAGTTAAGCCGGGTTCCCACCAAACTCGTTTTGAGCAGCCAAAGCAGCAGGTTTACACGCAAAGTCTATGGTGGACGCACCATAGGAGCAGCGCAGCGTGTTGCGGCGCGTTTTGGCAGTTTAAAGCAGCGCGCAAGGTAGCGGTAGGATGCGGCAGAGCATTTTCCGTGCATGCGGCACATCCAAAGCAGCGGCTGCTGGAGTTCAACAAATTGAACTTTGGCTGCTCAACGAGCAGCAGCAACTAGACTATTCTTGCCAAAAACTATTGGTCTAACTCCTTCCAAGTTGTATACAGAAGTGTTTTGAAAATAAAGAACCAAACTATGAATTAAGAAAGAATGGTATATTTCTAAAAACAAGTCAGGACAAATTATAACAACAATTCTAATTCTGTTAGAGGGATTCGTGTGTGGCATAATTGTTACTCTAAGTTAAAACTATATATTCAACTGTTTATATAAAAAACAGTATAAAAATCATCCATCAGTCCTTATGTTTTCTTCCACTTATCYGGGATCAGGTCACGGGGGTGGCAGCCTAAACAGAGACCCAGACTTCCCTCTCCCCAGCCACTAGCTTGTCTAGGTGAATCCCAAGGCATTCCTAGGCCAGTTGAGAAACATAGTCCCTCCAGTGTGTCCTGGGTCTTCCTCTGGGTCTCCTCCCAGTGGGACGTGCCCGGAAAACCTCACCTGGGAGGCGTCCAGGAGGCATCCTAACCAGATGAACCACCTCAACTGGCTTTTTTTCGATGTGGAGGAGCAACAGCTCTACTCTGAGTCCCTCCCAGATGACCGAGCTTCTCACCCTGTTTCTAAGGGAAAGCCCAGACACTCAACGGAGGAAACTCATTTTGGCTGCTTGTATCCGCGATCTCGTTCTTTTGGTCACTACCCAAAGCTCGTGACCATGGATGAGGATAGGAACGTAGATCGACGGGTAAATTGAGAGCTTTGCCTTTTGGTTCAGCTCTCGCTTCATCCTGGCAGACCAGTACAGTGCTCATTACTGAAGATGCAGCACCAATCCACATATCGATCTCCTGCTCCATGCTTCTTTCATGCATGAACAATAAAACAAGATACTTACATTCACCAAAAAGGATCCCCCGAACACCTTGACTGCAACTAGAAATTCTGTCCATATAAGTTAAGAACAGAAWCGGTCACAAAGGGCAACCTTGGCGAAGTCCAACTCTTACTGGAAATGAGTCCGACTTACCACAGGCAATTCAAACCAATCTCTGGCACCAGTCGTATAGGGACCTTACAGCCCRTATCAACGGGCCTGGTACCCCATACTCCCAGAGTACCACCCACAGTTTTGTCCCAAGTTCGGTTTAACACCACGGTCAGTTTAACGAGCCGCTGACCCGCATCAATGCTTCTATCTCCAACTAGAACACCAACTACAGATGGTCAATTTCAGCTAAAGAGCTCCTGTCCATCTGTTTCAGGTTAGTGGGCAACATTCAGGAAATTTCATCACAGTGCAGAGTCTTTCTGATTGGTTGACGTGGCGCGTCAAGCTACAAAAGTTCAGATTTTTTAACTTGAGCGTCGGCTGCTTTGGACGCGACACTTGCACGTTAAATGCTCAAACCGCACCGACTGCTTCAAAATGTGCCATGCTACCAGGTAAATGTGCTAGATATGCCACGAGACCCCTAGATGCGTGTCCATCATAGACTTTGCATGTAAACCGGACGTTCCTACTGCTCAAAACGCAGTTGGTGTGAACCCAGCTTAAGTCTCAGCCCCTACCACACCAAACTTTAGCTGGATAAATTTTTTTTTTAACTTTTTTCCAGTGGTTCATGAGATTTTTTTGCTAACATAACACATAAAAGCACACAGACATCACCACCCTTAGCTTGTGTGACAGAATCTGTTTGCTCATCATGCTTACAGTTGGCCTCAAAATGACCTTTGACCCAGAGTGACTTGGTGCCACAGAGAGTGTCCTGTCATTAAAAGGGCCATAAAGCTGCTGCTCAGTTACTGAATAACTGTAGCTGTGAACCATTACTGACATCATTAGGGAAGACAAATTATATTATATTGATTGTTTCAAAAATGACCCAGTAACTTCAGAATTTGAGGTAAAAACTTAAGAGTAACTAGATTGTTGCACACAAATGCAAGTTCACATTTCTATCTTTTTTGTCCATAAGTGTACATGACACCAGGACACACTGGGTTGGAGCATTCCACCTGTTTCCATTGAGAACCATGGCCTCAGACTCAGAGGAGCTGACCCTCGTCTCAGCTGCTTCACACCTGACTGTACACCACACTGGTGCATGCTGAACATCAACAGAGTTATATCATCTGTAAAAACAAAGGTTAGACCCCAAGGTTCAGGAACCAGAAGGCTCATTGATCTGCTGTCTATCAACACAACAAACAGGATTTTAGACGAGAGGCAGTGCTGGTAAAACCCTGCCTGTGCTGTGAATGAGTTTGACTTTGTTTTGAGAAGATGAACACTTGCTTTTATTGTGCAAAAAACCTAGCAGAAGTAAAAGAAACCCCTTAGAGCAGTGTTTCCCAAAGTTGGGGTCGGGACCCGAAACATCAAGGTGGGGTCCTGAAAAGATTTTCTGAATTAATTACATTTTTGCCTTAGTTGTTACTGTGGTGGCACAAATTACCAAGAATGCAGAAACACGTTGGAATAATGCCAGAAAAGTCTGCGTGTATGGTCGTAATAAAATGATTTTAATTGTGAGTGACAAACAAACAGAACTGAATCAGGAAGCGCTGATTGCTTGTGACCCACTCGTCAACGGAAAACAGCCAGTAATATAACATTATGTTAACACCATGTGACAGTTTACAACCAATCACAGATTGCCAAATATACTCTCCAGTCTATCACAGCGCTGCCAGCCCAAAGAGTGTCTTATCAACCAAGAGAGGTCAGTCCGTTGCGGAGTCCTGTTGTCTGGACACAAACAGACTACGAG
>NW_013952978.1:12645-15424 GCF_001266775.1 Austrofundulus limnaeus
ATGACTTTATAATCACACCCGCAAGACTTGTCTTTTAAAACACCCTTTTCGCCGTGGTTCTGACCATTCTTGCCACGACAATTATACTTTTACTTCTTTACTTTAAAATGTAACACCTAGTTAGTCGTTACAAATTAAATATGTTTGAACTCCTCATGAAAGATGTTTCTGCTCTAAAAAATTAAGTGTCATGTCATCTGGCTCCACTAAGCCTAGTTTAGTAAATTCAGCAAATAATAAACATATATTGCTCAATTTACTCAGCCTGGTTTAGTGGAACCAGTTTGGTTCAACAGTTTATTTCTTAGAGTGAAAGTACTTTTAATTTCCCAATTTTTTAACAGTTTTATGACTTTTACTTGAGTAGTTTCTCATCAATGAATTTTTTTTACCAAAGTCTTTTTCTGTTCATGTAATTTTACTTTTACTTAGTTATTTTAGACCTCTGATGTTTTGGCATTTTTTACATTCCAGTTATTAGACACTCAAGCAATTTAATTTACTAGGATTAGGTTAATTAGGCTCAGTAACCCTAACCATCACAGAGACATCTAGACAGAAAGGCTGGGAGGTGAACYTGTGACCTTCTCACTGTGAGGTCACAGCTCTGACCACTGCACCATCATGCTGCCCTCAGTGACTTTTCATTGTAAAACTATTGTAAATAAAGTTAAATATTTTGAACAGTGGCGTCATATCACTGATCTGAATGAACTTGAACGTTCTCTTATAGGAAAGGTTCAAACTGAACCACATGGAAGTGGTTAAATTGTAAAAACTGTACAGAAGAAACTACAAGATAAACCAGCCCAACATGAAAAGGTTTTAACTGAGCTGCCGAGGAGAGGAAGGAGGGAGGAAGAGGAGGAGTGAGAGGAGAAAAGGAGGACGTGTTGGCACAGCTGCAGGCCAACAGATGATCCTGTCCCAGGAAACAGAAATCAGTCAGGTCAGGGCAGGAGAGGCGGGGCAAAAGGTCRTGACCCGCAGAGTTCAGGGAAACCCTTCACAAAGAGGTCCATCTTCAAAGCTCTGGTCCCAGAGGGCCAATCAGCACAGGGCGGGAAAAGAACCTGACCTCTTTTCACAGAGCGGGATTTTCCCCAGGTGTTTACTCCAAACCTCTTCCTGGTTGTCAGAACRGAACGCAGCATCCTCACCAGCCAGCACTGCAGACAGGAGGGAGATCGTGTTTTTGTCTCTTTGTCTGGTGCTCTGCAAACAAAATATCTGTTGAACAACAGACACAATCAAATAAAACCTTCAGAAAACCAATCCATGGATCTGTATCTAGCACMGATTAACRTTTAGAATAAKAAGTTTTATGGAGCTAAATTRGKGCCATAAATTTTGATTAAAACAAAAAAATATTAGAAACCTAAAAAAGCTTCAAACACATGGAACGGGGGGTAGAACCGGTAACCCACCATTTACAGGGCGACTCCCCTAACCCCTCTGCCTCTGACAAGGTTTGACCTGAAGATCATTTTAGGTTCACCTCTAAAAACAAGCAGCATGAGAAGCATTCCTTCAACAGTTGTCAGTAGCCGTGTTTCCATCCAATTTTAATTCAAAATTTGAGCGAATTTTTWAAATTTCKCAAAAAGGAAAGAAACGAAGAAATGCGAATCAGAYGTGTTTCCATCAASTGGCTTGAACCAAATCAGTTACTTCAGAGGCAYGTGTGTAGTAAACAGGAAGTAAAYGTCGCAAACTCGCAGGGTCCACACATCTCAGGACCATGGAGAGAAGTTATCAGGAATCAGGAAAGTTGTAATTATTCTGTCGTTTCAACTGGTTCTGGTGATTTTACATCCTGGAGACATAGAGAAAGAAATGCAGTTCACTTCACGTTACTCTGGTACCGGTACTGGTACCATTCAGACAGCGGGAACAGCTGATCATCATGTGAGCGAAATGTTCACTACATCAGAACTGATTAGTCAAATGTGTTTCCATCTCTCCTTTTGCACATTAACTCTTTTTCGAAAAACCCAAAAACCACCTCAAGCGAGCGTATCAACTTTTTTGCAAATTAGAGGAAGTTTTTTGAATGATGCCGTTTCCATTCGCCTTTTCTGATGTGATACTTCGAAACGTGCATTAAAAAATACTGATGGAAACATGGCTAGTGTATTAGCTAGTGTTGGGTCCTATTGTTTTTGTACTCTTTATTATGACCCCCGCATGCCGAGCGTAAGGGGGAGTCATATTGTTTTCATACTGGTTTTTTTTTCAGTGATATTTGGTCAACCATAGCACAAAAACGGCTGCACCGGTCAACATGAAATTTGGCAGGACTGTAGAGAGTCTGACCTACACTGCACCAGCCAATGGTTTTATGATAGACCCCATATTTGAGGAGGGGGCTCCTTTCAAAGAGGGGGTGTCTGGACATGCAAAAATGCTTACAACTTAGAAACTGTTCAACATAGGAGCTTCAGATTTCTTTTGTTGTTTAGCTCTGATGAAGCTCTATTCATCAGGCCCACCATCAGTGCCCCCCACCCCCCGGACCCCCCAATTTATCTGAAAAAGGGGTGTATGGACAAACAAAAAGGGTTATTGCTCAGAAACTGTTCAACATAGGAGCTTCAGATTTCTTTTGTTGTTTAGCTCTGATGAAGCTCTATTCATCAGGCCCACCATCAGTGCCCCCCACCCCCTGGACCCCCCAATTTATCTGAAAAAGGGGTAACTGGATATACAAAAATGGTTATTACTCAAAAACTATTAAACACAGGACCTTCAGATTTCTTTGGTTGTTTAGCTCTGATGA
>NW_013952978.1:16415-20331 GCF_001266775.1 Austrofundulus limnaeus
CAATTTCGGCTAAAAGATTTGACAAAATCCTACACACTGTGCCTTTAAAAAGACTCAGTAGACATATAAAGTGTTAAAGTGTGAGAGTTTGCCTCACATCTTGGGTCAAATCCTATGTTCAGAGTATGAGAGGAGGGCAATCACACATCTGTGTTTGTTTTTCACACCAGTTACCATGGCAACACGYGAATAAACAAACAAACAAAGCCTGGGCTGAGCACGTTAAGTGCTACAATTAAAGATCTGTGAAGCCAGGAGATGTTTTG
Source organism: Austrofundulus limnaeus (assembly GCF_001266775.1). NCBI lineage: Eukaryota > Metazoa > Chordata > Actinopteri > Cyprinodontiformes > Rivulidae > Austrofundulus > Austrofundulus limnaeus. The sequence goes on from NW_013952978.1 coordinate 16,682, forward strand.
GGACCCTTCACGGGTCTGCTGAGGGACTTCCAGAGTCCTTGTTCTGCTGTGCAGGGTCTTTGTTTCCCACTGAGGTCAGGAAATGAAAGAGAAGGCTCCGACAAACAGCCGATTGTCAAGTTTCACACCTTGACCTCCACTTAAACTCGTGCCTCCCTCCTTCATGTGCACCGCTGCTCCAGCAATCGGAGGAAATCAAAGGTTAGTGGTGGTTCAGCCGTGATAAGAATCTTGGAATGGAGAAGTTGAGCGCRGGGGGAGAGGTTACTGAGAGTTTACAGAGAGTCACTCAGTCATGGGGAGGATTAAAGAAAAGGGAAGTCAGCGCTGAGGAACTCTGCTGCAGTTTCTAAAGTGCACTGCAGACAAACCAGCGTCTGTTCGCGCTCTGGACCTCACATTCAAGCAGAGTTACAGGAAGCTGAACTTTCCTTCACCTCTCAGAAGTCTCATGAAGGCTGTTTATCTCAAATATGGCACGTCATGGACAAGACTCAGACTCAGCTGCTTGTTTTTCTGCTCTCAGACATCTGAAATGGTCCCGAGAAAAGAAAGCCTCATATCAGGACTGAAGAACAACGAGCTTATAAAGGCTTATAAAACTATAGAAACTGCATTACCTGCAAAAATGCTGGTGTGAATGCCTGTTGCTGAAAACGGAAGCTGAAAGATGCTGAAGAAGCTGAAATTGAGCTGAACTTGTTTAGCAAAAGAATTATTGAAAGTTAAATTTGAAAAGCTGGAAGAAGCAAAACAAAGGCAGAAAAACAGTAAAAAGGAGCAAAAATATAGCTGAAATAGCATAAAAAGCTAAAAGCTAAAATAACTGAATACAGCAGAAAGCAAATGTAAGAATCATAAATAACTCAAATTAGCAGAATGAAGCAAAAAAGTAAAAAAGCAGTATAGTAAAAGAACAATTTTAGCTGAAATATCTTAAAAAGCTAAAACTAGCATGAAAGTTGCTAAAATTGTCACAAGGACTTTAATATGAGCAATATACTGTGTAAGGATCTGTAAAGATTTAGAAACATTATGAAGAAATTTAAGGATACTGAATAAAGCTCCATTCATTTCCAATGGGATAAAAGTAGCCGAATTAGCTTTAGCTACAATTGTTGAATATTCTTTATGCTTCAACATGTTATAGAGCATGCTCTCAGCTACCAGTACATCAGTTTTCATGTCAAAATCTCAAACATTGGCTGAGTGAAAGACCTTTAAAACTAGCTTTGGCGGCCATCTTGGATTTTTGTTTTCCGGCTGCTATTTATAACGGAGCTAAGTCTCAGCTATCAGTATATTAAATTTTAGCTCATTATATCAAAAATTGGCCAAATTCAAGTAACTTGAACTAACTTTAGCTAATAAAAGCTAAATTTGAGCTAAAATTGCTGAATGTTGCAGAAAGCAACTATAGGAAGCATAAACAGCCAAAATTAGCAGAAGGAATTACAAAAAATTAGGAATTACCTCAGAAAAACCACAAAGAAGTAAAATTTTAGCTAATATAATGTAGCAGCAAAAAGCTCAAATTAGCATAAAATAAGCTAAAGGTAGCAGACTCAAGTTGAAAGTAGCACCCAGGCTGTGAAATAGTTATAAAAAATTACAAATTAGCAGGAAAAAGAGCATAAAACTACTAAAAAGTGACCTTTTGAAGTAAAATAAGTAAAACAGCCAAAGTTTTCAGTAAAACAGCTAAAAAGTAGCTGGAAACGTTTTAATTAGCATCAGATGCATAAGAAGCACAAGTTTGCTGAATTTAGCAGAATAAAGTTGAAATAACTCAAAAAATGTGTAATTAGCTTAGAAAGCTAACTTTGGCTAATAACAGCTAAAATTTTGCTAAATTTGTAGAAAATAGCTGAATGTAGCAGAAAGCAACTATAAGAAGCATAAACAGTATAAATTAGCAGAAAAAAGCACAAATAAATCAGAAAGAAGCAGAAGAATAGCAAAAAGAAGCAGTACTATAGCTGAAATAGGAGAAAACTGCTAAAGTTAGCAAAAAAGTAGCTAAAATTTGCACAAGATAGTAAAATAGAGCATCACCAGAACAAATTGTTTAAGGTTTTGTGAAGATTAGAAACAATTTGAAGGATTTGAAGGTTGTTGAAAATAGCCCCATTCAAAGTCAACGGGAAAAAAGTGGCTAAAAAAGTCGAAATAGCTAAAAAAGTATAAATAGCTGAAATACCAAAAGTCATAGCCGGCATTGGACGAAAGAGCTGAATGTTTTGATATATGAACGGGTGAAGGAGCAGAAAAACGTCCGGATGAATAAATGATGTCAGTGGTGTGAGTGCCATCCAGGCCTACTGAACAAACAGTTCAAGCTGAGACTGAAGAACTGGTTCCTGCTGCTCCCYCAGGACCTGGACCTGATAAAGAACTGATCCTCATCAGTGGGACCACCTCTACCTGCAGCTAYAGGTGTGTGTTACCATGGTAACTGTGTGTGCAAGGCCCACAAAGGAGCTCCATCAGACTCTACAGGCCTCGGTCAGTAGGTCAAAGGTCAAAGGTCACATCTTCTCTCTAAAACCAACATGGCAGCATGACTCAGGTGTGCTTGAAGGACCCGGGAGTTTTCTGGACCACAACCAGAACAAAGGTTTACCCAGAATGCACTGCAGCACCTGCTGACTGCACGCTGGTGGGGGGGCTGATGGTTTGATCAGTGGACCATGAAATCCTCTGTAGACCAAAGGGTTCTTGATGTTTGGACCACACTGGGTCCAACAGAACCATGRTCCCAAACACAGCAGCTGATCTACAACAGAACGGGTCAAAAAGAAAAGAACCAAGGAGCTGAATCGGTCCAGTCAGAGACCAGAACCTGAACCTGATGGAGGGACCTTCAGAGAACTGAGCAGTGAAATGAGAGGATCGTAAAGAAGACCATGACTGATCCAGTCCTGGAGAAAAACCACCACTGAGGTTCTGGAGCTGAAGGACCTGTTTGATTCTGTGGACCTTCACAGGACATCTGGTGTCCTCCATGGTTTCCTGTCTTTGTTAGGACTCAGCACTGAGGTGAGGGTTTTTGGGGCTCCTGCAGGACTTCCTCTGTACCTTACAGACCTGTTCAGTCTTTGATGACAGGAAGTCCACTTTGTCCTCTGATGTCCTTTAAAAATACTRTAGGTTTAATTTGAGACCAGAGTCTGGTGCTGGGACTCAGGTTCTGATGGGGTTCTGTCAACTTTCTGTCAGGAATAAAAAACCCAACTGGATCAAACCTTTTTTTATTCTACTTTGTTCTTAATAAAAGACGATGTTCAGAAGTTTACATCCTGTCATCAGGAGCAGAAATTATTTTTGTTTAAAACTTTGATTCACTTATTTGAGGCTTTTCCTCCAGAATTAAACTTCTTAAAACAAGAACTGGATACAAACAGACTRAAATATATCCACACATTTAATTAAATCTGCTTTGAAGGCTCTAAAGGTCTGGACCAGCTTCTGATCAGGAACGACTSCAGATCATTTATTAGTGAACACTCRGCACAATGTTGTAGATTTAAAAAACCTTTGACTCCAAAATCATCACTTCAAACAGGTTCAGGTTTTCTGAGTCCGTCACATGACCAAAGTCTGCAAGAGTCCTTTAGACCAGAGATTCTTAACCCATGGGCCGCGGCCCA
>NW_013952978.1:21313-22486 GCF_001266775.1 Austrofundulus limnaeus
GGTTAAGAAGCCCTGGTTTAGACCAGAGGTCTAAGAGAGGTTCCACAACTTTTCAGCTTTTGACCCACAAAATTCCAGCTGTTGTTGGATCATAAACATCGTTTTACGTCAAATAAACAAGAGAAAAACATTATTTATTACATTAGTTTTATCCATTTTAAGTGCATTAATCTTATGAATTTGTAACAACAAAGGCAAARAAAAWGTTGGTTGTCATTTTTYAGTKTAAWTAATTCAGAAAATGTTTTCAGGACCCCACTAGTGTCCTCGTCCATCGCTGTGATGKGAGGGGTCTCAGGTTGAACTGAAGTCGTCTCTGCTGTCAGGGACAGGCTGGACTTCCTCTGGAGACGAGTCTGATCAGAACGACAGGAAGTGAGACGTTCAAACGGTCCAATCCTTCAGACACGGTGGTGGGAGCATCATGCTGTGTTTCTGGTCCTWTTTGTCCTTGTTCAACCTGACCCCCAGTCCTCAGCTACAGTTACCACTGGGACAGAACTGGTTCTAATGGAGCAATCATCCTAAACACTGAGCTTCTTCTGGCAGACCCACATTAGACCGGACCACCACTCTGCACACTAACAGCTGTGTAGAAAAACAAACGGCAGGTTTGGATGAGTTCCTACAGTTCTGGGTCTGAGCTGGACCAGGAGCTAGTTTTCTGGATGTGGTTCAGGTTCAGGCTGCAAGGATTAGTCAAAAATAATTAACAATGTTCACTATAAAGTTACCTGACRTGATTATTTACTTATATGTTTACATACGAGTAAGAAAAGGAAAACTGTTCTACAATAAGCTGAAAGGTTTATGAAAGTCTCTAATTAAGTGTTTCATATAAAATCACTGAACTGTAGCAATAATCCTTCCTGTTTCTTCTTCTCCTGCGTTTTTAATCCAGTGCACTTTGGAAACGCCACGTCAACACCAAGGATTATTTTCTTTATTTTACACACCTGAATGTCACTTCACCAGTTATTCTTTAATTTATTTTGGACTCATAAAACTACGTCTGCAGCCTGCAGGGCAGGTTCACAGCTCTTCATGCTGCAGAGGCTGGTCTCTGGAGCTGTGTTTAAAGGGATCCACGATTAGTTGTAACATTAGACTTTATTTGATAAACATTTATTTTAACTGGAAAATAAAGACTGTAAAAATACTGTAGGATGTTTA
>NW_013952978.1:27563-29272 GCF_001266775.1 Austrofundulus limnaeus
GTTTATTGTAGGGATACAGTAAGATGGTCCGACCTGTCATGGATTATGAACAAAGGTCAGTGTGTCTTCTGATCAGTGGATTTTTATTTTAGAAACAGGTACTAAAAAACAAGAAACGATTGGATATTTGTTTTTTGTTTTAAAATACTGAAATTAAAATTAAACTAGAAAGCGTTTCTCGTTAGTGTCAAAAAAGGGATGAACGAAATTTTTTAAATGATTTGAGTTTCATTTTCTGTTTCAGATAGCAAAAAAGAAAATTAGTTTAAAGCAGAAACAAAAAAAGGTTTGTTTGTTCATAATCCATGACAGGTCGTACCAACTTACTGTATCCCTACAAGGTCAGTGTATCTTTTGGTCATTGGTTTTTCATTTTCGAAACGGGCATTAAAAAACAGGAATTGAGTGGATGTTTGATTTTTGTTTCAAAATACTGAAATTAAAATTAAACTAGAAAGCGTTTCTCGTTAGTGTCAAAAAGGGATGAACGAAATTTTTTAAATGATTTGAGTTTCATTTTCTGTTTCAGATAGCAAAAAAGAAAATTAGTTTAAGGCAGAAACATAAAAAGTCTTGTTTGTTCATAATCCATGACAGGTCGKACCAACTTACTGTATCCCTACAAGGTCAGTGTATCTTTTGGTCGTTGGTTTTTCATTTTCGAAACGGGTATTAAAAAACAAGAATTGAGTGGATGTTTGATTTTTGTTTCAAAATACTGACATTAAAATTCAAACACAAAGCGTTTCTCATTCTTAGTGTCAAAAGGGGATGAGCAAAACTTTTTAAATGATTTGAGTTTCATTTTCTGTTTCAGATAGCAAAAAATAAAATTAGTTTAAGTCAGAAACATAAAAAGTCTTGTTTGTTCATAATCCATGACAGGTCGGACCAACTTACTGTCTCCCTACAATAAACTGTTTCACCACCAGAAGTGGTGTCTGCATTATCAAAGTTACTCAATAAACATCCCATTACAAGTAAAAAACATTGATGTTGACTTTGGTATCAGATATATTTGCAAAGTATTTATTTGGTATCAGATCAGTATCAAGTCGTAGTACCACACACCCTTCGATGAAAGGAAAACTCCAAAAACGCAAACTGACAGAAAAAGCTCAGATTTTGTCAAAACTCAGGAGGAAAAAACTTTGTTCTCACAGAACAACAACTGTACAACACACTGATAGAAGGAAAGTTGTCTTATTTTACTTTTTATTGGGAGAAATGGAGGTGAAGTGGTGGCAGTAGACGACATGTATAAAACTTATTTGGCCGTAATCCACATGAAGTATCTCTGCAGCCTTTGGTCACAGAGACAGTCATCATACAACTCATTTATGGACATATTTCTGTGTTTCAGCCTTTTATTTACAGAAATTAGTGTTTTATTATGCAGAGCTGCCAGGTGAGAGCCTCTTCTKGTGGGGGAACAGATAGTGTTAGAATACAAACAAGACTTTTTTCATTTCTGCCTTAAAGTAATTTTCCTTTTTGCTATCTGAAACAGAAAATGAAACTCAAATTATTTTTAACATTTTGTTTATCCCTTTTTGACACTAAGAATGAGAATGGCTTCGTAATTTAATTTTAATGTCAGTATTTTAAAACAAAAGTCAAAACTCATTTCTTGTTTTTTAATGCCCGTTTCAAAAATGAAAATCCAATGACCAAAAGATACACTGACCTTTTACGTTTCTGCCTTAAAC
>NW_013952978.1:29916-30799 GCF_001266775.1 Austrofundulus limnaeus
TCTTTATTTTACAGTTAAAATATATGTTTATTAAATAAAGTCTAATGTTACAACTAATAATGGATCCCTTTAAAACATAACTCACAGTTTAATAAGTCTTATATAATTTTATGTCCAGTTTTGATCTGAGCTTGGAGTCAGATTTCCAGCTACTGATCACTGTTGATAACTCTTCATTAACAAGAAGAGTTACTAACGTCATAAATCACCTGATTGCATTTCTGAACATAATTGTGCTTTAGGAGAGACTTCTGTCAACACTGAAGAGAAAAAAGTGAGTAAAATATCTGTGGATTTAATGCAAACAATTTCATGACTTTAATGCTTGGACGCACATTACATAAATCASTTTAGTGAGAATATCAAGTTAAACCAACAGACTGTTTGTGTCGCAGACACACAGTGGGCCAGGTGAAAACATGACGGATCTGCAGGTCAAATGGAGCTGGGTCCACASATTTATTTTACTGAMACAGTCAGAGAAAAACAAAATGRYSTCCTGCTCTGTAAGTCAGGGTGGGAGCAGATTATTTACAGCAGCCTCCGCTGCAGAGGCTTCAGCAACTAGACTGGTAGTAGCTGAGAGTGCTGACTCCAAGCACCACCAGTCATTTTGACCTGTTGGTCAGTGGATTTTTATCTTCGAAACAGGTATTAAAAAACAAGAGAGTGGATGTTTGACTTTTGTTTTAAAATACTAGAATTAAAATTAAAACAAAAACCGTTTCATTCTGTGTCAAAAAGGGATAAACAAAATTTAAAAAATGATTTGAGTTTCATTTTCTGTTTCAGATAGCAAAAAGGAAAATTACTTTAAGGCAGAAACAAAAAAAGTCTTGTTTGTATTCTAACACTATCTGTTCCCCCACCAGAAGAGGCTCTC
>NW_013952978.1:33356-35159 GCF_001266775.1 Austrofundulus limnaeus
AAAAGCTTTGTGCAGCCTTGATATATGTATATAAACTGAAACAGCTGGACTAGTGCATCCTAAATTTAACATCCATTCATTCTTTTAATACAATAAAGTGATTTCTGCAGTTTTTGGGGAGGTCACCTCCTAATAAATGTCCTTACAGAAAATCTAACTGCTCATTTTAAATCTATACTTTGACTTTTAATGGTGCAAAAAACATCAGATCCTTTAAGACTTTTAGTCAAGTAAAATTCCTAAAGGAGACTTTAACTTTTACCTAAGTATTTTTTTATTAAGATACTTGTACTTTTACTCAAGTATCACTTTGTGGTACTTTATAGAACACAGCTGATGGTGCACGAGCGGTGAACCCCTGAGAACAGAGGCTCCTGGTTTTAAACAACRATAAAATCGGAGCCACTGAACAGCTGAAGACAAAACAAGCCAAAGTGCTGACAACATGGTGGAGGAAAGTTTGCTGTTTTATTTCTTCATGAATTCACTTCACACAAAGTCCCAATAAGTCAGTCACTTCATCAGAACTGAGTTTCTGCCATTTGATTCGCTTTGTTGTGCAGGATGAGAACGCTCTAATAGCACCGTGTTTATTTCATTCACATTCAGAAAACAGCCAAGTGGAAAAACAGGAAGACGTTCATACTTCATGCATTTTAGTACTTTATTTTCAGATATCAGTGCAAATGAACACCAAAAAATGAAAACATAAAAAATGAAATATTTCAGATYTGAACATGAAAAAAGAAACATCTTTTTGTGTTTATATATATATATATATATTTATATTTATATATATATTTTGCTGCTACAAATGTATTTGTCAGATGCAGATCTATGATTGTACATCAGTCCCCACAGAGAACCCTGATCCTTCAGAGCTTCATTCATCAGTAACAGAAGAGAGAAAAATCACAAAAATATCCGACGCACATTTATTTTCACACGTTATTTTTCATCAACTTGCTCAACAGTTTGATGCGGTTCAGAATCGAAGCCGACGTCTCGCTCGGTGATTTAAAAACAAACTATTTTAAGACTGGACATGTTCCATCATCATCAGTAGGGTACACAGGTAGTTCCCATGCGTCTGCATGCAACAGGCAGCAGTGAGGAGAGTCACGACACGGCGCAGGAGAGGAGCATTTACCACAGAGAGACATGCAAAGAACAAACCAACCAAAAGGATAGGCATCRTATTCTCTGCCTCTGTATGTACACATGTATGCATATAAGTCATATTTACACATCAGGCCGTTAAAAACTAGGTATTATCATTTTTTTTAAACATTACAAAATAGTCATCTTTCATACTGAAAGTACTATATACACAAATCTTTAATTGTTGTGAAAATGTTGTAATAATGGCAGAGACATTAGAGAAATGTAATAAAAAACCACGAGACTGACTGGATGTGAACTCAAGCAGAAAGAACCCAGCTGGATCTAAAGGACGAGCCGGTGAGCAGGTTCACATCCAGCTGCTTTAAAACCGAGGAATAAACGTCTGTTTCTCTTCATGCGCTTCTTTTCTCTGGTAATGAGCAAGAGACTGCCACAAACAGAAAACGTGTCCGTAAAGCACAACGATTAAAGAAACACGAGTCATTCTCTTCAGATAACAATACTGACTTTATCCATGACATGCCGTTAAAACTGTGGAGAAAGAAAACACCGAGGGCCCACTTTTGATAGTGCAAAAACAAGCTCCACGTGCATCAAACCAATGTTTCTTTAAAGGCACAGCGTGTAGGATTTGTTGTTTTCAGCGACATCTAGTGGTTGAGTGGTTGAATCATCCTC
>NW_013952978.1:35446-44439 GCF_001266775.1 Austrofundulus limnaeus
ATGGCGGCTGCCTGTAGTGGCGACCCGCGACCATGGAGATATAAACAGGTTTTTATAAGATAAAAATAATAAAACAAGGTCTTTGTCTGCAATGATTAGACATGTTTTTATTATTGTCATTAGTGATTAACTCAATTTTGGCTAAAAGAATTGACAAAATCCTACACACTGTGCCTTTAAGAATAAACTGATTTTTTTAAATCTAGGATGGCAACAAGGCAGCCTTCAACTGTTGCTCCAGAAACCCATTTTCCCTTTCTGTCGACCCACCTGCTCCAAACTGCACCAGCCTGAATCTGCACTGTCAAACGTGGCCTTAAAGGTTCAGACAAACAAAAAGAAACAAGGTCTCCCACAGCCCGAGGCCTCCGGGAGACATGACGAAGAGCGGAGGCAGGATCCTGCTCGAACAYGTTGGAGAAGACCACAGTGACCGCCCGGAACAGCTTCATTTGGAATCTATCGAAAATTCACGTGAAAATGTTCTGATGGAGACAACAAAGAGGTGTCTACTGAACTGAGAACTAACATTTTTTGGACGCATCAATAATAAATGTTGCTTGAAATGTTCTCTCTAAATGTTTTATGAGGCAACAAAGAGGACACGGGGAAAAGTGATATGTGTTCAATTCAGAAAGAAACTCAAAGACAGTTCTAATGAGAGAACAGAACTAGATGAGTCCAGATGGCAGGACTACAACGTGACGCTTCTCTTATTTTAGTTTCAAACACAACACTCTGTACCGCTTCAGGCCCTCATTTCTAAAATACATTTAGTTGTTTTTTAATGAAAAATACTCTCACTTTGTCCATCAATCTAATCTGACAGTCCTCTCAGAACAAAAGTAACTAAAGGTGATTTTTCTTCATGGGGGGTCTCAGTGGGAGGACTGGCTCAGGCCCTGCTTGTCATGGCTGTGCTTGTCATGATGCTGAGGGGATGGAGGGCTGCAGTTCAGGCTGCGCTCGTACGCCTGCAGCTCGCTCGTCTGCTCCTCCTTCACGCGAACCACCGGCGGGCCCCCGTCCTCCTGAGGCCGAGCCTCCTTCCTCAGGTGGACGCTGCCCTTCTGCAGCATGTAGTACAGGATGGGGTTGGACCGCGAGAGGCGGGGGGAGTCCGGGTTCGAGTCGCAGGCCTCCTCCTCGCCTGTGTTCTCCTGGCTGCTCCACTGGAGGGGGCTCTGAGGCTCCTGCTTCACCAGAGTCGGGGGCTCGCGCCTTTGAGCCACAGGCCACGGGGCAGGCTGACGGAGCCAGGGGGTGCGGGCGGGGCTGTCGCCTGGGGGAGGGGTGGGCAGGGGTCTTAGGTGACTTGGAAGCCCTGAGTTGAAGGAGCCATGGTGGGGCCAGCTGGGCAGATGGAGGAAGCCGTGATTGTGAGAGGCCTGACCGAGGATGCTGCCGTTGGCCTGCAGCACGGTGGGGCTGGGCACCCCCCGCTGCAGCACAGTGGGGCTGGGCGCCCCCCGCTGCTGCTGGGACAGCTCCTTCAGACAGTTGTCAGACAGCAGCAGCTGCTTCAGCACGTTGAAGCCACGACTCTCTCTGCTCAGGGGCTCAGTGGGTGGAGGCTCCTCCTCCTGCAGACCCCTCTGYTGATCACAGTCCACCTGAGCAGTGGAGGACGCAGACATTTGTGTGTTGTCCACCGCGTTAGGAGAGCCAGCATCCATTTGTTCAGGGCAGACACGCCTCCTTTTAGGGCTGGGGTACTCCCTCTGCTCCTCTTTCACCTGCGCAAGGTGGGCCTCGGCCTGCGCAGGGTGGGGCTTGGGCTGCGCAAGGTGGGCCTCGGCCTGTGCAGGCTGGGGCTTGGGCTGCGCAGGGTGGGCCTCAGCCTGCGCAGCGCTGCTGCTGCTGTAGTAGGTAGCGGTCTGTTGTTTGAGCAGCTGGCTCAGGAGCCCATATTTAGCTATGACCTCTGCCGGCCGGGGCTCGGATTTTAGCTCCTGCTGAGAGTTCGAGGGTGGGCTCCTCTTCTCGCAGGCACTCAGCCTCTTTCTGCTGCTCAGATCCTCAGACTTGAAGGAAAACGGTCCCACCTCTTCCAAGACCTCYGATTTGATCTTTACATCCAGAAGGGGCCCGTTAGAGCTGTCACAGAGGGCAGAGGTGGAGGGGATTTTCTCGTAGCAGCCCACAGATACCTCCGTCCCCCGCCTGTCACTTTCGGTGGTCCGATCTTTGCGGCTGGACGTCGTCCCGGCAGAACCAGTCCCTAGAAGGAGCTGCAGCACAGTGCGCCTCTCTAGAAGGTTCTCGATCTGCGAGGAAGGAGGAGAGGCTTCCTTGCGGCTGAAAGGAGTGCCGCTGCYGGAGGCCCCGTCTGACAGTGGAGTGGTGGTGGTCCGGTGTACCGGAGCATTCAGCCTCTCCAACAGAGCAAGAGGCCGGTTAGCTTCCAGTTCCTGAGCCGGAGCTTTGCCAGAGGGCGTGGAGGACGAGGAGGCGGGGCCACACTGAGCCAGGTTCTGTAACAGTTTACTGGCACTAAAGGCCGGCTCTGACGCCGTCTCAGCAGGGAAGGGTTTAGACTTACACAAATCCAGTGGGCTGGACTGAACATGGGGGGAGGGGTAGGAATACGGAGACAGAGCACTGCTGGGGTCTCGGCTCAAAGGATACAGGGACTGCGGTGGGCCTACACACCTTTCTACAGGACTTCTTGTTCTGCTCTCCTCCCAAGGCATCAGCCCCTTCTGCTGGCCCCGGGACATGGTGGCCATGCTCACATCGAGGGGTACTTCCTGTTTACCACTGCTWTTATTAGCCATCTCATTATTTTTACGCTCAAGAAGAAGCTGCATGAGCGTAACCTTAGGTTGGGCTTTAGGGTCTGGACTGAGTTCAGGGTCCCTGCTGGTGGAGACACTGGGTCTGGATGGCTCTGGTTTCCACTTGTTTATTAAAGACTGCGTGAGCTTGTCCAGGGAGGAGGTGGAGAAGGAAGATGAGGATGATGTTGAGCAGGTGGAYGTGGACGTGGACGCAGAGGACACAGTCAAAGAGGACGGTGAAAGAGACTGAGTGGTGGCTTGGTGACAGAACTCTGGGGCCGAGGAGGAGAACGCAGTCAGAGAAGAGGAGAGGGTGGAGCTGGAAGACAGACAGGAAGGAGGTGCATTCGGAGGCTTTAAGTCCTGCACGCTGCCACGCCCTCTCATGGACAGATCGATGGGAGAACAGATGGAGTAGGAACTTTCAGCATCACTGTTGTCCTTGGCGATRCTCCTCTCGTGGGTGGAGCACTCGCTGTCGGACGTGACCGAGGAGGAGCCGCTGGGAGGCAGCAGGTCACTGATGTCCTCCAGGTGGCCGTTCTTGGTCAACTGCTTCTGGTTGTTGTGGTTGTTGAGCAGGAGCAGCAACAAGCTGCTGCACGTCTGCGGGGGGCGAGCGGGACGGGTGTCGAAGCCTCGCTTCTCTCTGGGAGGCTGGTTTGGAGCGTGGGAGGGGGTGGGGGGGGAGCTGTGGGTGTGACCTGGCAGCAGAGAGGGGCTGTGAGGACTGGAAGCAGCTGTTCCAGGGAGTGTTGTTACTGCGGTTGTTGTCATTCCATTTTGAGCTGCTGAGGAGTTCACAGTGTCTGGAGCCCCCCCCACACTCGGTGGTCTTTTGTCCGGGCCGTGCTGCTGGTTGGCCATGGCAGCTAGTCTCTCACTGGCAGATCTTCCTGACAGCTGGGCTTTGAGGGCGTGCTCTCTGGAGTACTGTTGCAGGTGGGCTTCGCTGGACAACAGCAGAGCCAGCTGACTGCAGGCCACGCTGGGTTTGGGCGAGGGGGCGGGGCTAGAGCGTATCTTCACCATGTTGGCCACGGCTTTCAGCCGCTCAGCGCAGGACACGGATTCGGCCGTGGTGGAAGCAGCGGGAGGCGTGGCGCTGTGTGCCGAGCGGGGGGACTCGGGGGGTCTGTCCTGACCCTGTCCTCGCCGGCTGTAAGGGGTGTTGTTGTGATTCTGGAGTTTGCTCTTCCTCATGAGGCCTTTCAAGCGGCTCGAGGCCRTCCCGTAAACAGGAAGAGGCTCTCGGTCGGTTGCCGGAGCCTTGGAGGGCGAGGGACACTCGCCGGGGGTGTTGTTAGAGTGCTGGGACATGGCCACACTCTGAAGCCGTGAGCTGAACGACTGAAGCAGAGAGGCCAACAGAGTGCTCTCGCCCGCCTGAGCGGACCCCTCCAGAGCGCCGTTCTGCAGACCCCCTGCTTGACCGTTCAGTTCCACTGGGGTGGAACTCATGCGCTGGTTCCCTGGATCAGTCCAGGCTCCGGAGCGCAGCAGGCGAGCCTTCTTCAGGTGCTGCGAGGACCCCAACGTGGGCCCATTGCTTCCAGCCTTGGGTGCCGCTGGGCCGTGGTTTGCTAGTGGGAAGGAAGTGCCCACCTTGTTTCCCTGCTCGTGATTGCTGCGGACTGCCTCGGACCGCCCGCCTGCCGCGGCCCCAGGCCCGGCCACCACTGGATGCATCAGTAAACCTTCCAGGTAAGTTAGAACAGCTGAATCCTTGTGTGTCTCAGGGCCAGGCTCCTCCCCATGAGTCATGTTCAATACTCAGGTCCCCTTGTAGAGCTCAGCAATGCTACTGGGAGGTAAAAGTCATGTGGCTGACAGTGGCGTGCACTCGTTCAACACAAAGGGGTCAGGCTGTGGCAGCGGGTGAAGCGGGTCGGAGATGTGAGGAGAAACGAGCTGGGTTTATTCCTGACCGGCACTAGCCACAATCAGCAGTTTGGTGAAAAAGTTACCACGACTGGAGGCCTCCAAGACATCGTCGTAGGCCTTCAGATGATCCCAGAGGGCCTGGAGTCAGTCTGGTGTGAGCAGCAAACAGGAGTCAGAGGGATTTCACCTCCGCCATGTTGACATTTTCTACAGCTGTGGACGTTCAGGCCGTCGGTCCTGCCGTCAGTGGCTCCCGGCAGCTCTGTAGACGTCGGGGGAGGGGGACCTATAAAAGTGAGCAAAAGAGAAAAGTAGGAAGGAGATGGTTGAGGGGAGGGAAGGAAGGAGAAAAAAAAGAAACCATGAGAAGCAGGGATTTGCAGAGCACTACATCACATTCACATCCTCAGCTTGTCTACCATCTCTGTTCCTTAGCAACATTTCAGATTGGCTGCACACGGCTCCCACGCCTCTCTGCACTCGGCCCTCCCTGCCGCCCGACACACCGCCGACGTAGATCAAGTCTGATTGGATCCAAATCGAAAACTCAAGCTCTCTACCTTGAAAAACATCCAGGTCTTGAGCAGTAAGCCTCTCACAGTTGTGTCTCTCAAAAGTGAAGGGCCGTGTGTGAGCTGTGCATAATTCTTTATGCGATTTGTCATTTCGATGGATTATCCTTCCTCCACCACCTCCTGCCTTCCTGTGCACTTCAGCTGCATCTCACACTGTGCAAGTCTGGAGAGAGCTGGAGCCACCCACCCACTCGGCCACAGTTACCAGCAAGCATTTCAACATTCAGGCTTAAATGCATGAATGAGCAGAAGTATGACACGAATAACAATAATGGTAACACTAAGTTATACAACATACAGATCAGGACATAATACAATATCATCCGGTCATCACCATATCACACTGTAGTAGATACACTAGCTGTGTTTCCATCAATATTTTTTATGTGCATTTTGAAGTATCGCATTAGAAAAGGTGGACAGAAATGGCAAAATAAAAATAAAAAAATTCAATTTTGCAAAAACAGTTGAGGTTGTTTTCGGGTTCCTGGAAAGCGTCAATGTGCAAAAGGGAAGCAGGAAGTTCTGACGTAGTGAACATTTACCTCACATGATTAATCAGCTGTTTCCTCTGTCAGCGTCACAACATATTCCCGTAACGCAAAGAGAATTACATATCCTTCTCTACGTCTGTGGACTACGAAGGACTATTAGGGCCACACAAGATTTTTTTTTAAATTACGAGAATAAAGTCATAATATTACGACATTAAAGTCGTATGAAAAAGTCATAATATTATGAGAATAAAGTCATAATATTACGAGGTTAAAATCAATATTACGAGAAAAAAGTCATATTATTGCAGCCTTTACACGAAAAAGCAAGCAGTTACTGGATTAAAATGAGGAATGTTGAGCAACTTGTCAAGTTGTTCTTTAGTATTGCATAAAATAAATAATCTTTTAGCACATTAGCATCAAATTGTCAGTAGCAGGACTTGGAAATTGTGCAAACGACTATAAACTGAAGCTGTGTTGTAATTAATGGATGCATTTACAGATTTAGTCACGTAGTTAATTTGGATGAAATCATATTAATCTAACAGTGATCAAAGTCATCACAGACTACTTTATAAACACACACACATGGCTGTACAGCAGGTGTGAGGAAAATTAGAAGGAAATGAGGAACGGAAAATAGACACGTCATGATTATGACTTCTTTCTCCTAATATTTATCTCGTAAAATTACGACTTTAATCTCGTAGTATTACGACTTTAATCTCATAATATTATGACTTTATTCTCGTAAAATTATGACTTTAATCTCATAATATTATGACTTTATTCTCGTAGTATTACGACTTTAATCTCATAATATTATGACTTTATTCTCGTAATATTATGACTTTATTCTCGTAATATTACGCCTTTATTCTCGTAATATTATGACTTTATTCTCGTAATATTATGACTTTATTCTCGTAATATTATGACTTTATGCTCATAATATTATGACTATATTCTCCTAAAATTATGACTTTAATCTCATAATATTACAACTTTAATCTCGTAATATTATGACTTTATTCTCCTAAAATTACGACTTTAATCGCGTAATAATAATAAAAACATCTTCTTGTGTGGCCCTAATACTCTGTCATTGAAGTATCAAAACAAAGTGTTAAATATATGATGTTTAAAAACAAAAATCAAAGGCAAATGGGCAAAATGAAGCCTGTGTCCTGTTAGTGCTGGACATTTTGTCCTGCTGCAAGATGAATACAGATAAATTCATTGTGAAATAATTCTTCGTTAGATTCTTGAAAACGGATGTTATCTCGCTCTACAAAACTGATTCATTGCTGCTTCTGATTATAACTTCATGCCTGTGATGCTAATAAGATATTTTTATCAGTGATCAGTGTTAAATAATCTGTGTTCAACAACATCTGTGTGTAATGTATACGCTGGGAAATGACTCCAGCGTCCTACTCAAGAAGTCTGTAGATAAACAGTTTAGACTGAGTGGATTTCAACAAACTGTAAAGGTATATATGTAGACCACAATGCATTGTATCATACCGACTTTGTGTGCGTGTTAGTAAATAAAAAGGTCAATTTAAAAGACTGGAGTTGGTTTAGAACTGGTCCTACTTGGACCGTTGACAAGCTAATTTAATTTAATTTAATTTATTTAAGACATGGTTGTTCAAACAGCTATTTACCGCAGGTAAAACACTGTTTTTTACCTTTCTACATAAGCCCCACTTCAAAATGGCTAGAAATCCTTTTCTGCCCAAAGACTTGTGCATTAAAATAAGAACTTTGTTGCAATGCAACACTGTTTAGCTAAATTTTACATCCATTAAGCTCGAATTCTAAAGGTTTCACTCAGCTTCAAAGCATTTGTAAATGATCTTCAAATATTTAAAAACATCCCTAAACATAGTGAGAACCAATAAAGCACAAACATGTTATTCCGTGTACTCCTCACTTTCATAAGGCTTTTTACTTATTAAAATATTCAGTTTGTTTTAACTTACTTCTTAAATTAGTTTATTTGTTTTTCTCACTCCTATTTGTTAAAATATATACCCTTATTTTTTATTGTTTAAATTTGTACATATACTGCACCTTTATCCTCCTTGCTTAGGCTTTAGACGCCAGATGACAGAAAGTCAATGTATGATTGTTTTTACAAAGTACTGTACTGACACGTTTGTTTTATTAATAAAGTTTACTTCCTCCCAAAGAAACAGAAAACACAAGGCATTTCAAATTTAAAGCTCAGATACTCCATAAACTCCAGCAGAGTGAGCCAGAATGAATAAAAAGCTTGAATTGAACACGTTCAAGTGGCGCTCTCTGCTGACTGAAAGATGAAGGAGCATCCAATCCAGGTCCTCGAGGGCCAGTATCCTGCAGGCTTTGGAGAGTTTTTATTTTCTGCTCCAAAACACCTGATTTGAATGAACGGTTGACTGACAGACTGCAGCAGAACTTAAAGAGGTATGAATCAGGTGTGTTGGAGCAGAGAAACGAGTAAAACATGCAGAACTGAGACATTGAAACAAATGTTTTCAGCATTAGTTTCTGGTTTTCGCACAGATCCCCCCCACCCCCGTAGGGAAGATCTGCTGGTGAAACTAAATAAATCAGCTAATCTTTTAAATGATTGTGTGCGACAAAGAGTGAGCAATAAGAGCCGCTGCCTTGTGCTTTTTTTCTGCTGAGCTGCACGCAGATTTCCTGTCCCACAGTGATAATGTGGAAGGAAGGAAACGCCTCCATTATTATAAGCCGGATATAAAGAAAACAATTTTCACACCAGTTCCCAGAAATCCCTCATACCACTTTGCTTTTTTTATGCTTGAAGTGAGACTGTAGACACGTCTTCAAGTGCAAAAAAACAACAACTGTTCATCTGCGTGGAATGTACATACCAGTCATAACTTGGAGATTAAAGCAAGAAAGGTTAGGAGTCCCACAAGAGGGTCAAAATATAATTTTAAATAACAAGGTTATTTAGTGGTAAAGAATGAAATTTATTGTTATAAAGCAGCTACAGAGTCAGCAGCGTTGTGGAGGTTTTAGTGAATTTGATTGTATATTGTATATTGAGATGTAAAAACGTGAAAACGTCAGCAGGTCAGACTTTCTGACCAGATGCTGTGACACTGTGAGAACGTGCTGACCTGCAGAGCTGCTGTGGACTCCTCGCTGGGCAGAGAGTCAATCAGAACGTCCACATCTTTGGCTGTTCTCGCTATAAGAGCTGCAAACAGCTGGGCGTATTCTGGAGAAACAACGGG
>NW_013952978.1:44449-50906 GCF_001266775.1 Austrofundulus limnaeus
CCTCAAAGGTATTTTGAATCTGAAAAGAGCTTCTCTGAGTGAGAACTAATGTTGAGAGCAGCAGACAGCTTCAGTTTCACTTTCAGTTTCTCCGAGAGCCTGCAGGAGTCGTGGGCGGGGTGTGTGGGTGTGTGTGTGTGTGTGTGTGTGTGTGCGTGTGGGGGGGCCCTCTGCCATGTGTTAGTTCGGCTTAAAGACACGTCCCAGGGGCGTTTCTGGTCCCCACCTGTCGTTTTGCTCCTCAGCATGGCTTCMTAAAAACGTTGCAGGATTTCTCAAACACATGAATGAGTCAGAGCAAGGCTTTGGACATGTTTTTTATGAGAGTATAACATTATAACATGATATAAAACTTTAAAAACGTTGATTTTACATGATATTGCCCCAGGAGTGGAAACCCCAGAAGGTTTCTACACAATGGTTAGAAATTCAATTCTAGTTTGTAAAGTTAAAGAAAACATCTTCCACTGATACATGTGCAACGTAGCATCTAGACCAGTGTTTCCCAAAGTTGGGGTCAGGACCCAAAGTGGGGTCCTGAAACATCAAGGTGGGGTCCTGAAAAGATTTTCTGAATTAATGACATTTTTGCCTTAGTTGTTACAAAGGAGTGAGGCTAGTGTATTTAAAATGGATAAATTTAGTATAAAATATGGTTTTTCTATGCCCGTGTTTTGTTGACCTGATACAAATGTTTATCATCCAAAAATAGTTGGGGCCACAGGTCTCTGCTACTGTTATTTTGTGGGTCAAAAGCTGAAAAGTTTGGGAGCCACTGCACTTTGGTTCCCAAAGTTGGGCTTGGGACCCAATTATGGGTTATGAAACACCTTGGATAATCTCCAGAAATCAATTTAAAGTGTAATAAAATAATTTCTGATGTAATATTTTCCCTATAATTATTATAAAAACACTAAATAAGTTTAAATAAGTATTTATATTTGTGTATAAGCTGTTTAGATTGTCAAAAAGCCTGTGTATTTAGGGTTATTAACGAAGTTCATGTACTCAGACCAGTAATATTTGGGGTCACAAGTTTTTGCCATGGATATTTTGTGGGTCAGAAGACAAAAAGTTTGGGAACCACTGATCTAGACAAACCACAAGACTTTAGGTGATGTGCCATCTCACTGAACTGTAACCACTGCAGACAAGCAGGAGACTAAAAAATAAAAGTCTGACTGGATGCCGAGTTACTCTATGATGATGCTCCCTAATTAAAAAAAAATAGAAAAAATGTTCAAACTTGAATATGTTAAGCTGTTAAAGCCTAGTGAAGAACTTAAATATGGTTCTGCTGGTTGGTCGGGGTGTAATGTGTGTTTGTCTCCACACTGCTTTAGAATGTTGTACTCCATATTTGGTAAATGCTACTTCAATGCAACATGTTGATTACTTTTCAATCTTCCTTAAAGGGGCAATATCATGTAAAATCAACTTTTTWRAGTTTTATATCATGTTATAATGTTATACTTTCATAAAAAAACATGCCCAAAGCCTTGCTTTGACTCATTCATGTGTTTGAGAAATCCTGCAGTGTTTTTATGAAGCCATGCTGAGGAGCAAAACGACAGGTGGGGACCAGAAACACCTTTTGGTACCAGAAATACCCCTGGGACGTGTCTTTAAGCCAAAATACCTCATCATGGACCACACCCCACACACCCCGCCCATGAATCCTGCAGGCTATCAGGAGTAACAAAGCAAACAACTGGTGAAACTGAAAGTGAAACTGAAACTGTCTGCTGAGCTCCTAACACTACTGCTCACTCAGAAAAGCTCTTTTCAGATTCAAAATACCTTTGAGGAAATGTATTTTCAGATGCCAAGTAAACTGCAACATGGCAGCCCCCCCACCCCGCGCACTGAAATGGGCGAGACAGAAGTGGAAGGTGGTTCTTAAAGAGACAGAGGCCAATTTCAAGGTGTTTAGAAGAGGAAGTGATGAGAAGATAAGTTTATTTTCTATTTAAACATAAAAACAGCATTTTAGTAACAACTAAAGGTAACAGATACTTTATTATAGTATAGTATTTAAATATATGCCTGAGAAACACATAATATTGCCCCTTTAAAACACACAGATGAATGTACAATCAGGTTTTTACTAGGGATGCACCGATATGACAATTTCAGCCAATATCGATATCCAGTATTTTGCTTTTATGGCCGATAACCAGTGTTTACCGATATTACACAGACACACAAATTATATTATATACGCACAAACACACTTGGGTATTTTTTGATACCGTAATAAATGACCAGTCCTCCGACGTGGCTCTACTTCAGTTACTCCTGGCTGCACAGCATCAATATCACTATCATGATCAAACAGAGACCACTGGACCTGCCAGCTCCCCTCCCAAAACAGAAACACAAAGATAAAAAGCAGGAAATCAAAAAATGACCAATACCAGCCGATTACGATGTTAATGCATATATATCATGCATCCCTAGTTTTTACTGCTAACTTTTATTTAAAAGTTGGCAAAATGAGGGGTTTTGAATCACAACTAGTTTTGTTCAGAGAACAAAAGCAACATTTGATTTCATGTGATGGAAATAAAGCTTGCAGGTCCAAAGCCCGAGCAGCAGAACAACCCAAGGACATGAGTAGCAGGTGACCTGCATTCAGCTGTCCAGTGTTTGTGTTGTGTCTTAGTGGCTGAAGGCTCAGGTGTGCCTGTCACCGGAGGCCACACTCAGTGACACCAGGGTGCACATCATGCCAGTTGCCATGACAGTGTCAGCGGCGGCGCCCTAACGTCCCTCTGCTCGGAGCCCTGTCAGTGTGTTTGCGTGGATACAGGACACCTCCAACAGTCCAGACACTTCTGACAAAGGTTAATTAATACAGAGTTCCCGTCTCAGCTCAGCAGCTGTCTTTGCCCTTTTCCAATGCCGTCACCACCTTTTGTGTGCTCTGAGTGGACCGAGCCTGCAGGTCAGGAGACGAGACGGCAGCTCTGTTTATGATGAAGGGCTCCTCAGGCACCAGTCTGAGGATTTCAGAAATAAACAGGGGTTCTGCTTCTAATCAGGCTACAATCCACCTGTGAGGACAAGGTTCACAGGCCGGGACAGATCAGGTCAGGACAACAAGGTGGCACATTACAGCCAGCATGGAAATGAACTAATTAAATACAGATCCAAGATGATCAGCTCGGTGTTAAATCTATAACAATAAACAAAAACTGATGGGATGTTCTTTAATAGAGTTCTTTAGCTTGATTTTGTTCTTCAGACTGCACAGAGTTAAAATAAGTCCACTGAGACTGGCCTGTCAGTGTTGATTACAGTTTAGAGACAACTTTAAACTGTTGACCCCAATCTGAAAAACAACAAAAGCCAACCTGGTCTCACTGGGCCATCTGACGTCTGCTGTCTCACTAATCTTAGATGCACTGGATTAAGACTAGTTTACCATCAGTGAGCTGAACACAGCCATAATGGAAGTCCTGTAATGCTACATTTGATCAGTGCTGTAAACATGTTTACCCTGACCATGACCGGGCTATATGACCAATATGGGACGGCGTGCCCTCCAGTCAGTCAATGAAACAGTTAAAACAGAGTTCTGTTAATCTATCCACTGCTAGCATTTACCGTATTTATTCATKTATAATACGATCTCATGTATAATACGACCCCCGCATTTTGAACTTAAAAAGCATAAAAAATTTAATCCTCAAACTACCCAATTTCATATAGACTTCAAGGTTTTTCAGCCTTTGCAGTCTTTATACATATCAGTAAAATGATCATTGGACTGTTCATTTTATTTTAACAACATATGTACTAAAAGGTATTTTGACAACAAATATATATCAGCTGTAGCAGCATCATATGAATTCTGGCATTTTACACATAGTCCACCAGGAGGCGCCAACACAAAAGTCAGAGACTTCACATGAGATTTGGGCCATCTTGTGGGGGAAAAGCAGATTACTTCCTACTCGCGAGCACCCCCTCTGGTGAGGAAACATTTTTTCAGGGATACAAACTTTTTCAGAACACCGGTAGACGGCAGCCATTACAGATCAACATGTGTTTGTTGTTGTTCGAGGAGCGGCCTGGTCACATGCTAATGTCATTAGTTCGTTTTACTAAGGTGCAGGAATACCCCCCCCCCCCCACCACCCCCATTTTCACATCATGTCGCCTGCCTGGATCTGTTATTATCTCACTCCGTAGAACGGAGGAGTGTCAGAGGTATACTCGTTTCAACTGCTTTTTACAACACGGTCTCATTTCCGGACTCAGGCATTTTGTGAATGAAGCTGATATTTCAGTTAAAATACATAAGTAAAAATATTTATCCGAGTATWGTACTACCCCCCAACTTTATGGATGATTTTATGGATTTAATTTTACGTTACGTATTATACTTGAATACGGTAACTGCAGTTAGGAAGGAAAGGTCTCTAAAATCAGCTACAATAACGTCATTCAGCAACACGCTGTGACCGAGCCTACTCCCCCGTCTATCACTGTCCTGGGGGGCTGGGGTCTGTGTGGGGTACTCTTATTGTTTAGCTAACTTGTCTCAGTACTGACTCATTTGTTGCCAAACATATTTTGTGTACACTGTTTACAATTCTGTCCTATATTCTCACAGTTTAACTGATTCTTTATGGATGTTATTAGGATGTCCAGTCCCTGTGGTAGACCAGTTATTAGGGTGTTAGGGCAGTCAGCACACAGTCAGGTCACAGGTTTGCTCTCCGGTCTGTCTGTCAGGAGTTTACATCATGTTCTACCAGTGCACTTGTGGATATTTCCAGGTACTCTGGTTTCCTCCCACAGGCCTAAAACATGTATGCAAGGTACCTGGTAAGTCCAAACTGTCCCTAGATGTGTGAGAGAGGGTTGTTTGTCTCAATGTGTCCATGTGATGGACCAGAGACCTGACCAGACCCTGTGAAGGTCTTGAATTGTGTTTGATCCTAAAATGATTCATTCGTAAATCCATCCATCCATCATTGTTCACCCGCCTCTTGCTTTCAGGCCACTGGTGCCCACATCCAGTAGTTATTGTGTGAGGGATGGGGGGACACCATGGACAGGTCTCCAGCCCATCACAGAGACACCATGGACAGGTCTCCAGCCCATCACAGAGACACCATGGACAGGTCTCCAGCCCATCACAGAGACACCATGGACAAGTCTCCAGCCCATCACAGAGACACCATGGACAAAGTTTTAGCAAATTTTAAAAATTTCAGAACTTATTGGGCAAATATGTTTCCATCTCTCATTTGGCGCATTAACTCTTTTTTTGATAAACCCAAAATCCACCTCCACCAACTGCCAAAAATACATCCATTGGAACCGGACTGGAACGTCAATGGAAAAGCGCTGACCCGCTCCGACACTGACTGACACTACACTAAGTGGCACTAGTGAGACTCTCACTCACACCTAGGTACAGGTTAGAGTTACCAATCAGAATAACATCATGTTTTTTGTGTTTTTGGTCTGTGGAGGAAACGGAAGTACCTGGAGAAAACCCACAGCTCCACAAAGGGAACATGTAAACTTTGCACAGAGAGGTCCCCGCACCTGGATTCAATCCAGCAACCTTCTTGCTCAGAGGCATCAGCTCTTCTAACTGAGCCAGAATGTCACCACAGAATTCACAAATGTTCACCCAATTAATATTTTCTGTGCACCTTATTAAGTTTGTCTTAAGTCTCAAGTCTATTTTCCATAAACAGGATGAGATTTAAAATGGCAAAACTGTTTTGGTTAACGGCAAAACTGAACTGACCAATCTCTCCCTGCTAAGAATGTTTGAAGAGGATGAGTCTCAGCTGTTCCCACACCAACGTTTGGGCCATTCTGGACCGGGCTGAGACCAAAGGTTTTAGACATACAGCTGCTTGTTTTCTGTGAATCTAATCAAACTTGGTCCACAGGTTTATGATGTTGGGAACACACCATTAAATGGACAACATCTTCATCGTTCCTTTTGGGTACAAACTCTAACGTATGAAGAAACAGGTGGATCAGCACAGAAACACCTCAGAAGTACTGTGAAACTTTTGAGAGACATTTAACGACAGAGCTGGAGTCAAAAAGTTTTCCTACAGCAAGGACAAGAAAAAGGCCGTTAGTTCACCTCAGTGACAAATGTGTGTTAACAAGCAGCTGACCTTAATGTGAGCAGAGCGTCCTCCACGTCTCCTCACTGGGACCGTGTGTGTTACTATTACATTATCTCCTCTGGTGTATACATTGAAAACGACCTTACACATCTGTTAACATGTCATTTCATTGGTGGTGGCACCCAAAAAGCCTGACCTCCACCCCTCCCCCCACCGCGGGACACCAGAGAGCCGCTCAACAGTTTCTGTGGTGATTATCCATTATCCTTGACAATGTCAGCCAATGACAGAGCAGGCAGCGTTCTAAAGTGATTTTTACCCCCTACAGTCGGCACACACACACACAC
>NW_013952978.1:51141-52380 GCF_001266775.1 Austrofundulus limnaeus
CACACACACACACACACACACACACACACACACACACACACACGAGCAGAAGAGAAAGTGATGGGTGGGAGCGGCTCCATCATCTCCTGTCTGGTTGATTCTTCATTTGTTTGTCTCCATTTCACTCCTGCTTCAGACGAATCAACAACAGGGAAGGTCACTGCCCGCCAGGGGTCACATGTCGAAATAAAATATGTGTCGTGAGAATCTGTTCCCCAAATCACAGAAACACTGGTGTCTGTGTTCCTACGGCAGGCTTTTTTTTATCATAAAATTGACTTCACCACATTCAGATATCTGAAACTGATTTATTACTAGACATATTAGATATTTAAGATATCTCTAATTATACTCTGACTGGCAGCTACAATTCTAGATATATATTCAAGCAGCTCTGGAGCTCACTACCTCACGGATTACACAACCTGTCTCTCCCTGTTTMAGACTGGCCTGAAGTCACATCTTTTCAGATTAGMCTACTGTTAACTCCGATTGTACCTATGACTGTTTTGTAGTCCTCATTTCTGTTTCTCCCCCACAACCCTATTGTTCAACTTATCTATTTTTTGTATTTCTTTACATGACTGTTAAGTACTCCACATTTCTATGTTTCTGACGCACTACCCTATCACTCCATGTATTTACAGTTGTTTCTTTTCTATTGTACAGCATACTTGGGTGTCCTGAAAGGCGCTTTATAAATAAAAGGCATTATTATTATTATTATTATTATTATTATTATTATTATATCTTTAAATGAATGTTGACTAGTGAAAAATACATTCTAGATATCTCCAAATTAGCTTTGACTGGTCATTATTTGCTTCCAAGAAATTTGCTTTTACTTCTGATGAGTCATAATCMCAATGTATACATCTTAAATAACATGGTTATTCAAGATTTATTAAAAGTATTTTTACATGTCACAGATGTTGGATTCATCAAGTGCAAATTAAACTGCAGATATCTTGAAAGCAAATAATGACTGCAAAAAAATAAATGAGAGATATCTGGACCTGTAATTTTAAGATATCTCCAAATTAGAGATATTTTGAATATTTTTCATTTAGAACAGTGTTTCCCAAAGTTGGGGTCGGGACCCAAAGTGGGGTCCCGAAACATCAAGGTGGGGTCCTGAAACGATTTTCTGAATTAATTACATTTTTGCCTTATTTGTTACAAATGAGTGAGGTTAGTGTGTTTAAACTGGATAAATGTAGTATAAAAATATTGTTACTA
>NW_013952978.1:52413-54642 GCF_001266775.1 Austrofundulus limnaeus
GACCAGTAATATTTGGGGCCACAAGTTTTTGCCATGGATACTTTGTTGGTCAGAAGACAAAAAGTTTGGGAACCACTGATTTAGAAAGCTTTTCTATTTGAGAAATCTTGTAATAGCATTTTGAGTAAAATGKTTTTTATTACATCTTGAATAATTTTAGTGTCCAGTCAAAACGTCACAGATTTATGAAGCATTTTAGCCTTACTGAGCTGTTCAGTGTTCTGCAGTGTCAGCTCAGTCCAACTCAAGTTCTTATGTTTTTAATATGATTGTATCTCTGCAGCACAACATGAATTATTAGATCATGTATTGTCGGTCATTGCAACCTCATAAAGTTTTGCAGGAAACTATTTAGACAGCYCAGTGGCAGCAGATATCTAAAATATCATTTGGATTTGTCATAATCACGTTTTAACAAGTCAAAATTCCTTTGAGCACATCTTGAACTGTTCTGACTCGTTACAATGTAAATGCAGAAATTACTCTTAAGGGTCATAATATAGTTGTTCCAAGTCAAAACTCATTTTTGTTCAAATGGCCTGCCACTGTGCATCTGCTCACATGTCAGCAGCCACTCATCTGGTTTCAAAGATCTAACTGATCTGGTTTGGCTGTGTTCACACTCTGAACACGGAGCAGAGAAACCAAGACCAGATCTGTYTGAGGAGGTTCATGTAAAACTAAAAGCTACAAGACCATGTCCAAGCAGCTTCACTGTCCTCTGACCACAAGATTATTAACAAGTAGAAGGTTCAGGGGAGTGTGGACAACCTCCCAGGTTGGGGACGCAAGAGGAAATGCCACCCCATTCTGCTCAGAAAGACAGGGCAAGTGTTAGAACAAATGATCTTTGAGGTAAATGTGTGTCCTGATGGAACTATTTGTCACTTTTTGAATCCTAATGATGGAAGAAGAAGCAGGAGAGCTTCACTGCTGACAGAAAAACACTAAACATCCAGACAGGAGGTCAACGACACACATGGTGACAAGAACCAAAGTCTTTGCAAACAAAAACTGCAGATTTCAAACACATCAGCTGTTGTTTTTTATTTTTATTTTTTTGTTATTGAAGAAGTACAAACAGTTTTCTGTATCTGTATTTAGAGTCAATTGCGTCTGCCTGTTAAAATAGCTCATGAATCACCAGATGGAATATAACGAAAGCTTTAGTGAATAACCATTGTATTATGGTCAACCCAATTCAAGATGGCCACCACAACCAACTGACCTTATCAAACACAATGATTGATAAAACTGTGTTCATACTGACAGTGAGAGTCACTGACGACCCTGTTAATCTGTGAGCAAAATATTGTAGGAACCATTGAACAAGTTTGAATAAAATCTACAAAAAATGCCCTTTAGAGTTGAACCTCTACTCTGAGATCTGGATTCAGAAAACTTTGTTTGCCAGTGGTCTGGTTCATCTGACCGGTTTGTTATCACATGTAGGAACAGCTGAAACAGAGGGAATCATACCATTTCACTTAAAGGGGCAATATCATATAAAATCAACTTTTTTGAGTTTTATATCATGTTATAATGTTATACTCTCATAAAAATCATGCCCAAAGCCTTGCTTTGACTCATTCATGCACGTTTGAGAAATCCTGCAGCGTTTTTATGAAGTCATGCTGAGGAGCAAAACGACAGGTGGGGACCAGAAACACCTTTTGGGACCAGAAACGCCCCTGAGACGTGTCTTTAAGCCAAACTTCCTCATGGCAGAGCACCCCCTCCCCCCTCCCCACACACCCTGCTCATGACTCCTGCTTGCTCTCGGGTGAAACTGAAAGTGAAACTGAAACTGTCTGATGAGCTCTTAACACTTCTCACTCAGTAGCTGCGTTTCCAATGACAATGAAAATGCGCAAATTTGAATTTTGAAAATAAATGTGCTCAATGGAAACACGTC
Organism: Austrofundulus limnaeus; assembly: GCF_001266775.1. Lineage (NCBI taxonomy): Eukaryota > Metazoa > Chordata > Actinopteri > Cyprinodontiformes > Rivulidae > Austrofundulus > Austrofundulus limnaeus. Next base: position 54,329 of record NW_013952978.1, read on the forward strand.
AATTTTGAAAAAACTTCCTTTATTCGACAAAATGTTTTTGTGCTAGGATGAGGTGGTTTTTTTGGACGTATCAAAATTGTTGTTTTTTGCAAAACTGCAATGGAAACACTTTTTTCGCATCACGGGAGTCACGTGATCAACAATACTGGCGAAAAAGACGACGAAGAAGATAACAGGAAGTAGAAGAAGTAGTAATATCACAGAAGTAGTATAAAGTAGTAAACTCACCGACTACAATTTCTGAAAAACACAGCATACGTGGCCGTTCCCAAGTAGGGACTTGTCTCTGGAAAGCCTCGATAAAAGACGCCGAC
>NW_013952978.1:55112-57132 GCF_001266775.1 Austrofundulus limnaeus
AAGAGGAAGTGATGAGAAGATAAGTTTATTTTCAATTTAAACATAAAAACAGCATTTTAGTAACAGCTGAAGGTGACATTGATACTTTATTATGGTATAGTATTTAAATATGTGCCTGAGAAACACATGATATTGCCCCTTCAAAAATAGTTTTGTGTAAACAGGGCCCTAAACACAGGAGGAGGTCTCAAATTTAAGCTTTGAAAATCTTCCGATGTAGCATTAAGCCTGATGCACATTCAGTTTCACCCTGATCAACACCTGCATCAACGACCTCAGGCCTTTATAAAACTTTCCAACTCCACTTCCTCTCCAACTCCTCTCCATTTGCTGGAAACACATTTTTCTTTAATCTTACAAAAAGTGAATGTCTACATGACCTTCATCATCAAGAATGGTAATCCATTTAAAATGTATGAGAGCTAACAAAAGAAGTGAACGGGGGGAAAGAGCCAAAGGAGAGGCAGTTAAAGTCAAGGTCATCCATGCCGCCAAGGCTCTTCCACTTGATGCAACAGCTGGTGTCCATGCAAAGCTCTGGGCGTTAATAAAAAGTGACAATGCTGCCTGAGCAGTGTGTAYTACTAATGTCTGACACCAGCCTGGCAGATGTGTTCTCCCTGCATTTAAGGGGAGTCAAGGTTAAAAGAATTTAAAATGGGAGGCGATGCCTAAACACCATTATATCATGTAATGTGCAGCCTAGCCCTGCTGCACACGCTCAGTGGGGTAGCTCACTTACACATGCAGTGTGACCGCTATTTGTAAATTCAATATGGTCTGACATGATTAAATAAGGCAAAAACATAAGCTGCCTGACCAAATACAGTCACTCCAAGACCTCCACAAGTGAGCGCGTGTGGGAGGGAAAAGTAGGATTAAAAGATCTTGTTCAACCTTGAGAAAAAGGTAAACAGGAGAGCAACAACAACACACGAGCGGCAGTAAGTGAATGTTTCTRCAGATAAGTCAAGTGGGACAAAACAACACCTGAAAGGATACACACAAACATGCATGCTTACACCATGAGAACCAGGGCGCCGTGACCCACTTCTTAGGATTCACTGACTGAACAACAGTGTACGGCATCAGAGACAATATCACTTGTTGAGCCACATCTAACGCTTACTTTCTGAAAAATTCATTCAAACTAGTTCAGCAATTCGTGAAATATTCTGCGGGACTCACACACCAACACAGACACACACAAAAACATGACTGCTCTGCCCTCAGCTCCGGCACCGAGCCAAAAACACGACAGATCAGAGCTGAAAACGCAGCTCAGCTATTGATGAAGGCCGCCCTGCTCGGAGGATGAACAGCGTGTGATCGCTGAATGTTGGTACTGCAGCCGTGGCCCAAACCAGGCCCGACTCTGAAACCTCTTGGCCTTGAATAAAGAGAGGGGGTGGATTCTAACCTCGTCTGAACTCAGCAGTACACGGAGTTCTTGAGGTAGAGAGAGAGAGAGAGAGATTAGAGGAATCCATGCGCACCACTGCGTGGGAATGGTACTGAAACCCGGTATATTTTCAGCACCGGTTCCACATAATTCATTTTGACCGGATCAATAAGCTCCACATGACGAGTAGGGGTTTAAGAAAATATTGATACACTGAAATATTGTGATATTTCCAGATACTGTATCGATATTCTAAAGCCCTGCATCGATTTTTTATTAAGGTTTAAAATGTCAACTTTCCTGCCAGCCGTTCATGTTTATGTTGTAGTTCAGCCTCTGACCGCTAGGAGGCAGCAGTGAGCCAGACATTTGGCTCCTCTACCTCTTGAGCACCAGATAGTAAGGGTAACATTAGCATTGTGACTAAACATTAGCTTCATGCTCCGATAGCTGAATCTGAGCGGAAAAGACCGACACCCTCTGCCTTCTAAGCTGAGGTAAGGTTACGAATAGGGCTGTGTATTTTGGCAAGAATTTCACGATACGATACATACCATAACAGAGAGGTCACGATACGATATATCCCAATATATTGCGATACTGTAAACAAGGCGATAT
>NW_013952978.1:58168-59500 GCF_001266775.1 Austrofundulus limnaeus
AAGCAGAACACAGCTAAATGTATTAAAAGTATGTCTATAATATTAGAATTTTCTGAGACAATGAATTTTGGTTTTTCTTTTTTTTTTCAGTAAGAGGTTTTTATTTAATAGAATTTTTGGACAAAAAAAATTGCAATATATCGTACCGTGAACCCTCGGTCATGATATGTATCGTATCGCCAAATTCTTGCCGATACACAGCCCTAATGACGAGTGCGAACACGGGCCATGCTACATTGGTCTTCTCAGTCTGCTTGTTCTGTGCTGTCACTCAGCAGGAAGGGGAGGAGCTTCTACCAACACAGGAGTCCAGCACTGATGTGACCCACATGACGTCACATTCAGCATGGTGTTTAAAGAAGTAGCTAAACATGGACGCTACGTGTTAGCATGTCGATTCTGAAGCTGTTCAATCAGAGCAGATTAAATAATTATCGGACATGTTTGTTTAGTTCAGTGTTTATATCTGAACCTGCTTCTGACCGGTTGCTTCGGTGCAGCATTTTATTTTTGCAATGAAGCGAGATGCTAAAGCTACAGTATCGATCAAGTAACTTTAGCATCGATATGTTTGACGTTACTGTCATATTTTTCTGTGGATTCTCAGTCATCCAGGTCATGGAAAATAAAAAAAACAAAGGTGAAGCAACAGGATGTCTTTTTTGTAGCTGAAGACGTGTGGACGTGTGGACTCGAGGACTGATCCACTCATCCTCCTCTCAYAGAACACGAGCGTTCAGATCGAGGTCGCTTTCAAAAACATCAGAAACTGAAAAGAATTGGGTCGCCTTTGAAAAAATAAATAAAACATTTGTTTTTTTCAGACTGTCGTGACAAAACCCAACATCTTCTGCCTCCATTTTGCATTTATTGGTTAAAAACCTGCCGGGCTGTGAATGAAATGCAAACTAAAACTGCATGTTCAAATGAAAATGAAGTGGCTTTATTATATGTTCTATATTATTCCAAAATAAAAGCATTGTGATTCATAGTTTGTTTTTGATTTTATTCTTATAGAGAGCATTGATAAGGACTGTTAAAATACTGGGTCAATAAGCATTATTGATAATAGTAGAAGTATTGATGAAACCTTTATGATACCATCCCTACTGATGAGTCATCTGGGTCCAGCTGAGAGACTCAGAACCCAGAGATCAGACCCAGTTTCAGTGCTGAGGATGTGCCCACAGTAAATATTTGTGTCATTTTAAAGACCCACCCAAGGGCCACTTCCTGAGTGGCTGAAACTAAGTGCATCAATTAAAGACACACACACACACACACACGCACACACGCACGCACACACACACACACACACACACACACACACAC
>NW_013952978.1:59938-67438 GCF_001266775.1 Austrofundulus limnaeus
CACACACACACACACACACACACACACACACACACACACACACACACAGTTGTTCTTAATGAGCCGTGCCTGAATTCAGTCCACACCTGTTTGACTTCCGTCAGACTCAGAAGTAATCTTCTAGTATCACCCGTTTCAAAATGCTTCTCATTTCCCTCTGAAAACACATTTTTCAGTTGTAAACAGTTCTGGAAACAGGAACAGCTGATTCCTTCAGGACCATCATGCTAATAGGGTGCTAGGGTTTTAAAGACAGTCTGGTCGGTTTTGAAGTGATGTTTTGTCAAATAGTTTTTGTTCTAACTAATAGTAGCTTATCAGCTGTGCAGCAGTCCCAGGCTAGGCTGCTGGCTAACCAAACAAAGGACACTTTGTTTTTTCAATCATTTTTCAGACAAAACGTTTTCTCAAAAACAACATGAAGAAATGCTACATTAGCTGATGAGAAACTTTAACACTTTGTCTCTTTGTTCCTATTGTTATGGTTATGGTTAGTGGGGATAGATAAATCCATATGAGCGGTAGCCTCCTAAGTGGGCCCATTGCTCTCCCCAGAAAGACACTGGTCTTCATTCAAACCTTCTCGTCCCTCGGATGAAGGACACAGGGTTAGAAACACTCAGTGTTCTGAGCTTCTCAGGATCCATCAAGGAGTCGCCAAGAATTCTTTTCCTTTGACCACTCAGAGCCAGGCAGTGGTCTAAATAGTGCAAAGAGGTCTCGAATTCAATGCCACAGGCATCACACAGACCATTGTCATGGAGTCCCATCACCATTTTGTGGCGGTTGAGCAGACTGTGCCCAGTTAGGACTCCAACCAGTGTACTTGGAGTTTTCCTTGTCAGGACAATGAGAGCTTTCCCAAACCTTATATTTGGCCATTGATCAGTTCCCATGCTTGTCTACAGTCCATCACCTCCCTCCAGCGGATTGAGTGTTGACGTCTAATCCAGGCCTGTAGGGCAGTCCTACAGACTGTTATTGAGGTACCTGTTAAGGTTCTGGTCCTTTGAAGTGAGCCTGACTGCCAGCTTTTGTGAGATAGTCAGCTCTCTCGTCACCATAAATGCCAGTATGTATGTCCTGGTACCCATTTAACAGTAACACTATTATCTCTCCGCAGTGGTTTGACTGCTTCGGCACACTCCCAACCAGTAGTGACGTAAAGTGTGGCCATCTGAGAGCTCTAACAGCAGCTTGGCTATCTGTTAAGATTAATATTTCCTTCTGTGTACACTGAAGGTCTTTGAGAGATGCCACACACTGGTGGATTGCATATATCTCAGTTTGAGATACAGTTGCAAAACAACCTAGTGGGTATTTGTGCTCTCTCTCTCACTATGGTTGTGCAAAATAAGCACCCCTGCACCTACTGACCCCTTCAGAAGGGATCCATCTGTAAAACAGTAGAAATGATTGGCAGACATGTCCGTTGTAGAGAGGTTACTCCTTCCCTTCAATCTTTGTCTTAAAACTTGGCTCAAAATKGTATTTTTTGACCCTTCTGTCTCCAGGTCCTGCAGTTACTGGAACAGCAGCAACTGCCCAGATAGGTTTTTCCACCTACCAGACTGGCGTAGCCTTACTGCACTGGATGCGGCCTCACCTAAGATATGTAAATCTAGTGGAGCCAGGTCCAGTAGGACTTCCATGGCTGCCATGGGTGTTGTTCTGATGGAACCTGTGATGCCCAGGCAGGCCATTCGTTGCACATGGGTGAGCATCACCCATGTGCAACAAATGGCCTGCCTGGGCATTTGTTGCACATGGGTGAGCATCACTCTTGCCACCCCAACTTGGACTCTAACCCACCACACTAAAGCAGCATAGCATGGGACGGACTATGGCCGTGTAGATCCATCTGACAACCTTTGGGGTAGCACCCCAACGACTACCTGCAATCCCAGGTTAGGCTTCTGGCTAACCAAACAAAGGCCACTTTGTTCTTTCAATCATTTTTCAGCCAAAACGTTTTCTCAAAAACAACATACGAGTGTGAGGAAATGCTACAGTAGCTGATAAGACACTTTAACACTTTGTTTTGTTCCTAACTGAATGTTTGTGTTTTTGCACAAATCTGCTACAMAAAACCATTATAGGAATGGTGCTGAGGTTACTAAATGTATCAGTCCACCTGATCAGTGTTAGTGCAAACATTTACTGAACTTCAGGAAAGAACTTTATTTGTAATTTAAAAAATCTGGTCCATTGTGGCTCAACGTTAGCCAAGCCTGGACAAAGATGTTTGCCTCTTCCTCCAACCCCTGACAGAATTAAAGTACTTCTTCACAGAACATCCCTTCAAAAGTAACCAGACTATCCCTTTAAAACACCAAGACATATTTATATTTTATAATCTTCTTAATCCTGACCCAAACTACATCAGACCTGTAGTGGTACCAGAAACTGGAATCCAGACAGGGAGCCTGAGGCGAACACCAACAGTAAACACAAGAAGGAAAAAACAGAACTGCTAAAACAACAAGAACAAGCAGAGCCTTTTTGTGGACAGAGGGCCAAAAGTGTCTCATTAAAATACAGGACCACTACAGTCCAGGACAATGACAATCATCAGGACATATTGGACCATTTCAGGCCCTTGATCCGGTGACGGACGGCTGGACGTAAAGCTTCACACATCAGGCTGAATTCTTCACACACAAGTGTTGAGTGGTAAATGGTACATTTCTATCAGAAACTTTGAAAGAGTTTAAAATGATCGAACGCCATGATGGTGCAAAGTGTAGGAACACAGTTAGTTCAGCATTTGTTTATGTTCATCACAGAAATAAAACTTCATCTTCTGTGGTTTTTACTGCTTTATCAAGTCCCTACAGGTTCCAAAACGCTTCAGTCATTCACCCATTCATTCACAGACTCACGTTTTGTTTTTCGTTATTCTTATGAATGTTTAAGAGCATCTAGTAGAGACGGTTGGGAGACAATAAAATAATGCTAAATATTAAGGGTATAAAAAGTTTCTATAAATGTCATGATCATGGTTTCAAATGGTTTTTGCTTCCTCTCAAAACCACACAAAGTGTTTATTTGTAAACACAGAGCTGAAAATAGGAAAAGCTGATTGCGCCATGACTGCTGCGTTAAGAAAGCAGCGCTTGGCTTTAAAACAAACTGCAGCAGGAATGTCTGAGGGAAATGAGCCACTTTGCAATTGAGATCAAATGTCTCACTGTCAGGCTGCCCCGAGAACTGGATGAAACCAGTTAAAACCCTGGCCTTTAATGAATCATTTCCATAATATCCCTGGCATCACTCCTAAAAAGGCCACTGCCATGAGTCAGCAAAATGTCTGCCTTTATTGGGTTAAAGAGAGTGCTTCTCTCTTCTTTTTACTGGGCTAACTCGGAACCGTTTGAGAGGACGACTCGTCTCATTGGAGCTCAGATGGCGGTCTAAGTGACGGAGAGAGAACAGGACATTTGGATTTTCAAAAACTGCTCACGTTGACCCACTTTGTAGATTTGAATTCTTAATGCTTGCTTTGAGACAGACTCAAGTTTATTACAGAGAGTTGTTAAAGGATATTCTGTTAGAGTTAAGGGTGTAACAATACATGGATCCACATCGATATATCAGTTACATGAACAATGATTCAAACATGAGGCAAAATGAAAAAAAACATTTCATATCATCATCATGCCCGGTGTAAATCAATATCGTATTTAACACAATCATTTCTGTTAGCTGATATCACATCATATTGATCCCAGACTTCCTATTGTGACAGACTCTGGTGGTAAATCTGGTGATTTACACCCCTGATTACAATGAGCACTATCTTATCATTTATTTGCACTTTAATTCATGTCTGCTGCCAAAAGGTGGTCAGTAATGTTTGAAACGTATTTGTCTATTAGCAACATAGCTCACGAATCATGTTTTTTTAATCAAGCAGAAAGTAATCACTGGTTAACTTTTAGAGCCATTCTAACTGAAGCTGGCTGCTGCAGACACCTGACCTTCAACAGACTAAAAAAGGCTCTAACTGATCYACATGTAGGGGTGGTAGTASCTGAGACTAACACCGAACATTTATCCTTAGTGCAAACAGATTGTGGAAGAGCTTCAGGTTAAATGTTGTCTGTCAGCATAATATCTCCTGACATTGTGGATGAATTTTAACGAGACTTTAAAAACAAAGATCTTCAGATACGTCTTCTGGAGCCAACACAACCCAAGATGGCTGCCACAGTTAATGAATATTAGCCAACACAAACTTGTTTCTGACTCAGCCACTTTTACACATATAGAGATGAATTTGATGTGGTAGTAGCTTAGAGTCATAACTCAAGTGTGACATCTTTAATGTCACATGAGGTTGCTCACAGCTCGTCTAACCACAGAATGGTCTTAAAGTGTGGGGGCGACATGCAGCTCAGACCAGTCGTTTTCCAACTTCAACAAATTAATCATGTTTTAATCATGTCATCCATTTATCTGAGTTAAGTTGTGTGTGAGGTGTCTCAGCTTGGCAGGGCAGAGCTTTGTACAAGCCAGCAAACAGGATTAGTCCTACACCTGGCCCTGCTGCCGGACCTGGTCCTCACAGAACCAGGTCTACTAAAAATTCACACCACCACCTCGCTCCGTATGAGCCATTAACAACCATTTAGATGCGAGTTTGTGAGTGGACAATCAATCCAGAGTGGCCAAAACATGTCTGTACATGCATTAGTGGAAAGAACAAAGAAAGACAATTTTCCATTTTAAGGTTGTTTTTCCAAAGTTCCCAGAAGTTTACTTTCATGCCCAGTGAAGCAACGGTTAGTTCAACCATGGAGCCCCCTCCATCAGGTGTGGGCTCTTTCAGAAGACAGGACCGCTAAATAGGCAAACAGCTCATTCTGTGTTGAAAACCCCCCTGGTAAACTTCTGCAAGTTTCACTAAAACACTTGTCAAACACAAGGTGACTCCCATGTGGCCTGCCAGGCAGGGGTGTGCCAAAAGCACAACTGAAAAGACACACCACTAAACTTGATGATGACTACAGTAAGAGTTCACGTCTGTTCTTTTCCGATTTGAATCATGGTCCAGGAACTTTTAAAACAAAACAAAAAAAATGTTTTCGTTGTAAAGTTGGCCAGTGAGTGGTTTGCCAGTAAACTTTGAACACTTAGTCTTTAAACCCTATGAAACATCTGTGGGACATTTTGCCAATATTAGCATTTGAACTATTGATTTGAAGAATCTGACCACACTTTACTCATTTTATACTTCAGTGGTCAATGATCTCCTTCAAAAACAGAACTGACAACAAATCCAGGAACTGTGGTTGTGTTTGTTTGGTAATATTCTGGTTGAAGTTTCTCTCAGTGATATTGAGGACTGCCAGTCTGTGATATTTTATAGGTTAGTTCCTGAACGTTTGGGGGATTCAAAGAGAATCTGCTTTAGCTGTGAGTCCAGAGACTCACTTCTGGTTGTCGTTACTCACATTTGATCTTGCTTTCTGTCGAGCAGACATTAACTGAAATGACCTGCCTTCACCTGGCACACCAGGTGTAATCTGTCCCTGACTGCTACCATTAAAACTGACAGGATTCTGAGCCTGAAAAGTAGAACTCTTCACTTTTGGCATCCTGAAATGCAAACTGACTTCAGAAAACTGATCGGGTTAACTTTGACATAACTAAGAGAAAGGCACTAATGATCAGACTGTAAGCAGCCAAACATAGGGTTAGTGTTTGCAGGAAATGTTGCACACTGATCATTAGAAGGTAGTCTGTCCCTGGACTGTGACTGTGGACACTAGCTGGGGACTTTAGATTGTGAAAAAAGAGGCAAATCTTTAGTTAAGTCTCACTACATTCTGAGTGTTTGCAACTAAGCAAGCAAGATGTCTGGACAAGATTTTATGAAGTCACGTTTCAAAACGCATGACTTATTTTTACAGAGGTCGAGGAGAGAATCCCAGACCTTCCTCTCACCAGCGACACTTTCCAGCGCATCCTGGGGGACCTCAAGGTGTTCCCAGGCCAGAGAGGATACATGATCCCTGCAGCAAGTCCTGGGTTTTCCCCAGGACCTCCTCCCAATGTGACGTGTCTGGAACACCTCTAAAGGGAGGCGTCCAGGAGGCATCCTTATCAGATGAACCACTTCAACCAGCTCCTCTTGATGTGGAGAAGCGGCGGCTCTACTCCAAGCTCCCCCTGGATGATGGAGCTCCGCCCCCTCTCTCTAAGGCTGAGCCTGGCCGCCCTATGAAGGAAGCTCATTTCGGTGGCTTGAATCCTGGATCTGGTTCTTGGGTCATGGTTCACGCCTCATGACCACAGGTGAGGGTTGGATTGTAGACCGACCAGTAAATCCAGAGCTTTGTCTGTTGACTGAACCCTTTCTTCATCATGACCGACCGAAGCAATGCCCTCATTACTGAGGATGAGACCCCAATCCATCTCCTGCTCCATCCTACCATCACTCAGGAACAAGACACCCAGATACTTAAACTCCTCCACTCAAGGAACAACTTGGCCTATTCTAAGATAGTTAGACCAGTTTTTTATATTTGTTCTTTATCATCTGTATGGTTTTTACATGTGTACGTGTTTACCGCAAGCGCCAAAATACAGCTGTAGTTCCCAAGAACAAGTTCAAGACAACAAACTTTAGAAGGCCCACAACAATTCCACCACAGTTTCAAGAGAAAATTTGATTAAAGTTTTTTTTAAAACATGCTCGAGATTCTAGCATTAAAACTGTAAATCTCTGCAAATTGAGAAATTTAAGTATCCCACCAAAAATTCTGATGATTTTTGGAGATTCTTGCGAAGGCTGTTCACAGAGTAGTTGACGGCCCAGTGGGACATCTCAGCAACTCAGAGGGGAGGAGATGGTCAAGACCTCAACAGAAATGTTGTTGTAATAAGAACCTCAAGATTAGAAGTGGAGAGAAGTGATCGGTCTAAAACCAGTGTCTGGTTTTCACCTTGATTAGCTTGAACTGGAAACCAGACAAATAAAAATTTTCTACACCTTGTCAAAGTGACTTTCACTAGATTTAGCCAGTTTTCAGACTCTTCTAGCTCCTTTTTTAACTGAATAGAGTCAAATCTAGATATTTTTTTCTGGTGTGCTTTAAGACTTTTTATTATCATTACTAGGGATGTACGATATATCGGTATTGATATCGGTATCGGCCGATATTGGTAATTTTTTTAGAATATCGGTATCAGTCTGATATGTAAAACTGGGCCGATATTAATGTCCGATACTGATTTTCCACTTTTTAGCTTTGTGTTTCTGTTTTGGGAGGGGAGATGGCTGGTTGAGCGGCATCTGTTTGATCACAATAGTGATATTGATGCTGCATAACCAGGAATAACTGAAGTAGAGCTAGGGATGCACCGATATGAAAATTTCAGCCGATATCCGATATAATTATTGGTGTTATGGCCGATAACTGATATTTACTGATATTACACAAACACATATTATATTATACATATATGCAAAAACACACTTGGGTCTTTTTTGAT
>NW_013952978.1:68884-70591 GCF_001266775.1 Austrofundulus limnaeus
CACACACACACACACACACACACACACACACACACACACACACACACACCAGGAGATTAGATCTAAATTTACTCCGCCAGACAGAGCGGGACTCGGTGGTGAGCAACCCAACTCTATCTGTCAGAACACATGTCACGCAGCAGATCTGCAGTGTTGTGCCTGTAGCAACAAACCCACAACACGCTCTGCTCTGATTCGGCACAGCACTAATTCCTGTGTGGGTTTTCATTTAGAGATGGCTCGCAGGCTCAGTGTGTGTGTGTGTGTGTGTGTGTGTGTGTGTGTGTGTGTGGCTACAACATATCAAACATATTGTGAAGATGTAACAAAACTTTCATTTCTGAACACATGCAACACATCATGAACATGAATTAAAATATCATAAAAACGATCCAACGACATGTTTGACAGGGACAGACACAAGAAACATGGATCAAGACAACCTGATGCCCGCAACACATGGTTACTTCAAACCATCTGTCCCTAAAACAAACTTAATATTTAGTTTTAAATGAAAACTTAAAATCAACAGTAAATACAATCAAATGGTCAAAGAGATCTAAAACAATGTTTGTAAAAATACTGAATCAAAACAATTACAATATTTAAAAAGAAGTACAGTTCTGGCTCATCTTTAACCAATTCCATACCTCAGTTTAGCTTGTTTGTCACACTAGCACCGAGCTAATACATATAAGGCAATATAGCGTCAGTCACAAAGGCTAACAGGCTAAGCTGAGGTTGTTCTTCCATGAAGCAGCTCTGTTGTCCTCCATCCATATTTTCAGTTCCAGGCTGAGTCATTTCTACCTTCTCCTCTCTGTCAAATTTAAACCAGATGGCGTTAAGTTCCAAAGCCTACAACTCCAACCAGAGAAGGTTGTCTGTTCAAAGGTCGTCTTACTAAATGTTTTGATTTTTCCACAGTCGTGGTTTGTGCTTCTAGTGACTCTAGTGCTTCTCTGTCCCTCAATAAATGTAATGGTTCAGGTGATAAATGATTAATATTTATAGTTCCTGTGTGCTGCTACTTCCTGTGTGCCTGTGGCTGCTGATCCGTACCGGAAGCACGGTCCGTACTGTCCCGGAAACATTGTTTTTAGCATGTAGCATTTCACTAGACTGATGACAGAATTCATTCAATTTCAGTCTTTCATTACCTGCAATGTTTCATAAAAAAGGCCACAATTGCAACAGCTGTGGATTTTTATTCCAGGAGAAAAAAACTAAGATGAGCCTTAACATGATTTTCTAGAAAATAGTTAGCAAGTTATTATAAATAAATATGTATGCATCGTAAATCTATATGTTATTAATCAAAATGTATACAATATTAAAACTGTTTTCAGAATATAACATAATGCACCTTTATAATTAAGTATAGAAATACATATTTTCAGTCTATCATTTAGCGCATGCGCAAATGAGCTGACAGTACGGATTGTGCTACCAAGAAGGATCGGGCAGCCACAGTGCCGCTAGCTCCTGTGTGTCACTACTTCCTGTGTACCGCTACTTCCTGTGTGCCACTACTTCCTGTGTGCCACCACTTCCTGTGTGCCACTACTTCCTGTGTGCCACTTCTTCCTGTGTGCCACTACTTCCTGTGCCATTACTTCCTGTGTGCCACTACTTCCTGTGTGCCACTACTTCCTGTGCCACTACTTCTTGTGTGCCACTACTTCCTGTGTGCCACTACTTCCTGTG
>NW_013952978.1:73063-84558 GCF_001266775.1 Austrofundulus limnaeus
GTCACAGACTTCACATGAGATTTGGGCCATCTTGTGGGGGAAAAGCAGATTACTTCCTACTCACGAGCGCCCCCTCTGGTGGGGAAACTTTTTTCAGGGATACAAACTTTTTCAGAACACCGGTAGACGGCAGCCATTACAGACGAACATGTGTTTGTTGTTGTTTGAGGAGCAGCTTGGTCACACGCTAATGTCATTAGTTTGTTATCATTACTGAGCTTCAGGAATACTTTTTTACCCCTTTTTTCACATCATGTCTCCTGCCTGGATCTGTTATTATCTCGCTCTGAAGCACGGAGGAGTGTCAGAGGTGAGCTCGCTTCAACTGCCTTTTACGACGCGGTCTCATTTCTGGACTCAGAAATTTTGAGTATAGTACTACCCCCAACTTTATGGATGATTTTATGGATTTAATTTTACGAATTATACTGGAATAAATACAGTAGTTTCTCAGCTTTAGGGGTGTCCCGATACAACATTTTCACTTCTGATACGATACTAATATTGTAGTCTTGAGTACTGGTCAGTAATCCTACATACTTTTATTACCTTCTTCATAGTATTGAATGTTAAAAAGTCTTAAACAAGTCTAACAGTAAACAATATTCAACAACAGTAGGTATGACAAAGGCTGGTCTCTTTCATTATTAACCAATGGGTTACACATTTTTAACTTAAACATCAGAATACTGTACAATTTCAATACAACAAATAAATAATAAAATTGAAGACCCTGAAAAATTACATAATAAATAAAATAAAAACTAAATATCTTTTTAAAGAGTAAAATAACTATTAAAGTTCACTTTAGTTATTTATGTTGGATCCAAGCTCTGCTGGATAAAAATCCTGGGTGAACTACTGGAACGGACTGATTGTATCAGAGGGATTACATCACTGGTTTTAGCTGCAGGCCAATATGATCCCATATTCATTTTTTGGCTAATATCAGATCTGATATCGATATCAGATTGGGACACTCCTCAGCTTCAAAGATAATAAATGACCACATGAACTCTTCCCCTCAGAACGTAGCTGCAGACAGCTGATGTGAGTAAATAAAGCTTTAAAAAGGTGGAGACGTTAGCTGTGTTTCCACTGCAAATGTTCGCAAAACTTTGTCGATATTCAGTTAATGTCGAAAAACACAGTTTTACACCTGAGGTGTTTCCATTAAGTAAGAAATACTATTAAAGTCACGTGAATACGTTTGTTCTCGTGATAAGTCATTACAAACATGGCGGCGATGGATGTAAACACATAGCATGTTGCTACCACGACACTAACGCTCATCATCAAAGGAGACGTCGGCGTCTTTTATCGAGGCTTTCCASAGACAAGTCCCTACTTGGGAGCGGCTACGTATGCTGTGTTTTTGGGAAATTGTAGTCGGTGAGTTTACTATTTTATACTACTTCTGTGATATTACTACTACTTCTACTTCCTGTTATCTTCTTCATCATCGTTGTCTTTCACCAATAGAAACAGCCGGTTGTTGATCACGTGACTTTCGTGATGCGAAAAAAGTGTTTCCATTGCAGTTTTGCGAAAAACACCAATTTCGATACGGCCGAAAAACCACCTCATCCTAGCGCAAAAACATTTTGCCGAAAAACGTAAATTTTTTYTAATCTGACGTGTTTCCATTGAGCAATTTTTTTTTCAAAATTCTAATTTGCACATTTTCATGGTCAATGGAAACGCAGCTTCTGATCGTTTAACCAGACTGAGTCGTGACACAAGTTTTTATAGTTTGAGGAAATCTCTTTTTTTAACAGCTGAAAGTATCCACTCCCATCACAGAACAAAGCTGAGGTTCATGTTGTTTTAGTGAAAGTTCTAAAGATCCACTTCAGCCGGTCTGAGCAGCAGCAGGGAGTCCTGCTTTAAACCAGCTCAAACCCATTCAGCCAGAGTGGACCTGAGACTGTGCTGACAGGTTCTTTTCCTCTGTGGACTCCAGCTAGCAGCAGGTATCAAACGGGTGACAAATATTCCATAATTGGACCATTCATCAGCAGCAAACACATCTGTTTTGAGTAATGGGAAGAGTAATCAGCAGAAATGATACAGAGACGACGACACGCCAGGAAGCAGTGAGATTTATGCCACAGCCACCAGGACTGCAGCCTGGACCTATTGATTGTTTCAGCATCTGATGAAAACGGGTCAGAAAGGGCCTGAGCACAAACAATGAATGCTTTAATCTCAACTAACCAGTAAAAACAAGATCAACCTGCAGGACATCTGCACCCACATGTAAACACCATCAGCTGCTACCTGACAGATGACTCAACGACTTTTAATGTTCAGACTTTAACGGGGCAATATCATGTAAAATCAACTTTTTTGGGTTTTATATCATGTTATAATGTTATACTCTCATAAAAACATGCCCAAAGCCTTGCTCTGACTCATTCATCATGTTTGAGAAATCCTGCAGCGTTTTTATGAAGCCATGCTGAGGAGCAAAACGACAGGTGGGGACCAGAAACACCTCTGGGACGTGTCTTTAAGCCGAACTTCCTCATGGTGAAGCGCCCCAGACACACACCCCGCCCATGACTCCTGCAGGCTCTCGGGTGAAACTGAAAGTGAAACTGTCTGCTGCTCTTATCACTACTTCTCACTCAGTGAAGCTCTTTTCAGATTCAAAACACCTTTGAGGAAATGTATTTTCAGATGCCAAGTAAACTGCATCATAGCAGCCCCCACTCCCGCACTGAAATGGGCGGGACAGAAGCGGAAGGTGGTTCTTAAAGAGAAAGAGGCCAATTTCAAGGCGTTTAGAAGAGGAAGTGATGAGAGGATAAGTTTATTTTCTATTTAAACATAAAAACAGCATTTTAATAACAGCTAAAGGTGACATAGATACTTTATTATGGTATAGTATTTAAATATATGCCTGAGAAACACATAATTTTGCCCCTTTAAAGATAACGGAGACCATGGTGACTTCTGTTTGTAAGATTTTTACTCTCATACTGTGGAGGTAACTACTGTATGTAAACATCTGACTGAAAATGCTCTTCCAGCATGAAAGACAACRTTCTAATAAAATCCTTTAGATTTGTAGTAATAATTTTTAAACTTTAAGAAACCTCTGGATGAAAGCCCCAGAGAAAGTAAAATAAATATTAAAAATATAGTATTTTTATACACTCAAAAGGAGTGGGCAGCAGTATATTTATATTAGCCCACCTCTTCTCCTGCAGTCTTATTCCAGCACTTCCTATTCATAAAGAAAAATACTCTTAATTTCTTAAAAATGAATCATCCAACACTGTCACCTGAAATTCCTTTTTAATTTAAAACCTTTGAAACTTTTGTTTCAAAAATAAACTGTTTAATTTACAAGTTTGCTCTTAAAACCTGTTTATGGTGAAGAGAAAAAATAAAGTGAATTTGTATTTTTGCAACACAGTTAAACCGTTTTCATTATTTAAGACCAGATCCAATCAAGTTGAATCAACTTTTTTCCCCCTTTTTTCACATCATGTCGCCTGATGGATCTGTTATCTCGCTCTGCAGCACGGAGGAGTGTCAGAGGTATGTTCGCTTCAATTGCTTTTTACAACGCGGTCTCATTTCCGGACTCAGAAATTTTGCCGATATTTCAGTTAAAATACATAAGTAAAAATATTTATCCGAGTATAGTACTACCCCCCAAATTTATGGATGATTTTATGGATTAAATTTTACGTGTTATACTTGAATAAATACGGTAGTCTAGAAAAGAATAAAAACTAATTAAATCATCAATTTAATGCACTTTCATTATATTGTGTTTTTACCAACAATTATTTTCCTGTATGAGATGTGTCTTCCTGTTTACTACAGCCATACGTAACGTCAACGTCTGAGGTAATTACACTTTGTGTAGCCTGGCTGAGTCACTCCAAGGAACTTGATGAAACACGTCTGATTGCATTTCTTTTTTTTTTTCCTTTCTGTGACATTTAAATTGGAATTAAAATTGGTTGAAAACACAGCTAGTGATGAAGGGATTCAACAGCGTCCGTTGCTTCTTTAGATGGATTGTTTTTCTACAGAGACCTGAGATGATGTTTGTTGTGACTTGGTGCTTTATAAATAAAGTGAATTGAATTTCTTCTTTTTAAAAATGTTATTCTTTATGATTTATCACCTAAAACATGTCTCATGTGGTGGATTAATAAAATGTCTGTAATTAAATTGGAAAATTAAATATTGACAAACATAAATAAAAATGACAAGAAAAAGTGAGTCAAGAAAACATTTATTGAATTCAGAAGATGCTTAAAAACCTCCTGTGTGTATCTGACTGTGCTCAAACTGACAGAACCAACACTGTCCTGATGTGATTCACTTTCTTCAACTTTCGATCAGTGGAAAAAGAGAAGCAATCCTGTGACAGCTTATTAAACAAAAGATGCTATTAAGTTCATTATTAATGTCAAAGAACAATCCTTATTAAGCCGACAGCCTCGTGTGCCAGTCCCCATGGGTATACTTAAGTAATTTCTGTCAGGCTGTATCACTGCACAGCTCCACCCATCTCTGTGATTGTTATTCTAATGACTCAGTGCTTTTTCAGCCAGTTCTTTCTCTGTTCTTCCAGCACTGAAAGTACCTAAAGTGCTCCCAAACTCTAAAGATTGTAATCTGGGTTGTCATATTGATGCATAGCCTGAAGCAGCTCCATTAGCGGCCTGGGAGACTGTGGACTCGTACAATGAGTCCGCCTGTACTTTTACATCTACAAGGAAATTTAGATGATAGTGAGGCTATTAGTTTGCTTCCAAAAGAAACACACAGGCTTATCAATGTCCAGAAAATCCTCCTGCACGACGTTTACCTCCTACTGTGTTTCTAACAGCTGTATGCGCAGGGGCGGTTCTAGGGGCGGGGCCACAGCTAAAATCTGATTGCCCCCCCTGAACTAGTGCTGGGCAGTATGACCAAAATTTTATATCACTGTATTATTGGATGATATATGTATTTTTTATATCACAGGTCAGGCGAGTGTTAAAATGTACAATGTATCCTGAGTATCCTGTGTAGGATACTCAGGTGCAGCCTACGTTTTCAGGGTTTTGTCAGCTGCTTAAGTAATATGCTGCTAGTTTCCTGTGTGCTGCTAGTCCCAACGTGCCGCTAGTTCCTGTGTGCCGCTAGTTCCCGCATGTTGCTAGTTCCCGCATGTTGCTAGTTCCCGCGTGTTGCTAGTTCCTGCGTGYTGCTAGTTCCTGCAAGCTGCTAGTTCCTGCATGCTGCTAGTTCCTGCGTGTTGCTAGTTCCTGCAAGCTGCTAGTTCCTGCATGCTGCTAGTTCCTGCGTGTTGCTAGTTCCTGCAAGCTGCTAGTTCCTGCATGCTGCTAGTTCCTGCGTGTTGCTAGTTCCTGCAAGCTGCTAGTTCCTGCATGCTGCTAGTTCCTGCGTGTTGCTAGTTCCCGCGTGTTGCTAGTTCCAGCGTGTTGCTAGTTCCCATGTGTTGCTAGTTCCCGCATGCTGCTAGTTCCCGCATGCCGCTAGTTCCCGCATGCTGCTAGTTCCCGCATATTGCTAGTTCCTGCATGTTGCTAGTTCCTGCATGTTGCTAGTTCCCACATGCTGCTAGTTCTTGCATATTGCTAGTTCCCGCACGTTGCTAGTTCCCGCATGTCGCTAGTTCCTACATGCTGCTAGTTCCCGTATATTGTTAGTTACCGCATATTGCTAGTTCCCATATGTTGCTAGTTCCCGCATGTTGCTAGTTCCCGTATATTGTTAGGTCCCACATGCCGCTAGTTCCTGCATATTGCTAGTTCCCACATGCTGCTAGTTCCTGTGTGTTGCTAGTTCCTGCGTGTTGCTAGTTACAGCATGTTGCTAGTTCCTGTGTGTTGCTAGTTCCTGCGTGTTGCTAATTCCTGCATGTTGCTAGTTCCTATGTGTTGCTAGTTCCTGTGTGTTGCTAGTTCCTATGTGTTGCTAGTTCCTATGTGTTGCTAGTTCCTGTGTGTTGCTAGTCCCTATGTGTTGCTAGTTCCTATGTGTTGCTAGTTCCTGTGTGTTGCTAGTCCCTGTGTGTTGCTAGTTCCTATGTGTTGCTAGTTCCTATGTGTTGCTAGTTCCTGTGTGTTGCTAGTTCCTATGTGTTGCTAGTTCCTATGTGTTGCTAGTTCATGTGTGCTGCTAGTTCCTGTGTGTTGCTAGTTCATGTGTGCTGCTAGTTCCTGTGTGTTGCTAGTTCATGTGTGCTGCTAGTTCCTATGTGTTGCTAGTTCATGTGTGCTGCTAGTTCCTATGTGTTGCTAGTTCATGTGTGCTGCTAGTTCATGTGTGCTGCTAGTTCCTTTCCCTCACAAGTGAATGTGCCAAGTGTTGTCTGATAGGTCAGAAGTTTGTGAAAAACACTCAGATAACAGTGATGTAATTTTACTTCAACTGTTCTGCTTCCAGAAGGCATCTGTTGAAGCAACATGAACAGTTCTGAGGAGCAGTTTGTCATAAGGTACATAAACCTATACAACTCATCAAACACTTATGAATGCAGAGAGCACAGATGTTGAAGAGAAAATAGTCTGTCTTCTGAAAAGTGTGATGCTTTTGGCCACAAATCTGTTACAGGTGTGCAAGGTGTGTGTGAGAAACAGAGGTGTGTGTTGAGCTCAGGGTTAAATCAGCTCTGTGTTTTTGTGAGTCCAGCATGATTTGAGGACTAAAAGCAGCTTCTTTTGTCTGGATTTATGGTGTTTTGAGTTCATAAACGTCTCTTGTTACTTGTTTGAACGTTGAGAACCATTACATTAGCTGGTAGCTTCTTCTCTGAGCATACTGAGCTTAACATGGCGTCTGACCCAAAGACTCTCTGACTCATACAACTCAGATATGACCACTCCCAGTTAGTTCTACAGTTTTTACTGACTCATATTAAAATATGACGCAACACTGTCCAAATACATACACTTTATATTTATATTCACTAAAAATTATTTTAAATGTTTAAAAACAGGCTGATCACATGAAAACAATATTATGAAACTGGAAGCATTTTGGTTCGATTGACTGTGATTTATAAAGTAAGAGATTACAAATTTCTGATTTCCTCCAAAGTGTTTGTCTTTTTCTTTTCATCTTTTCCAAGACAACATCTGCTTCCCTTCTGCGGCAAGAAAAAAAAACATGAAAACTAAGAATATTCTATTTTTCATTGAAACGTTGTGTGTCTCTGATACATGGCCGATACAACACATATCTTATTACAAAGAAACAAAATACAACACTATGCAACTCCACTCATGTTGAGATTCAATGCAGTGCACAATACACAATAAAGCTAAGCACTGAGACTAATTATTCACTGCTTAAATAAACACTGGCTGTTCACAAACATGCCTTAATTTAAAATTACAATATTTAATAGAACCTGACTCACAACACACAAAAATGGGGCCAAAAATTAATCTTCCAACCAGCAGCAGATATATTTAACACATATGTTGCCATCAGAGAAGCCAAGTCAAAGACTCATACAGTCACTTGTGGAGTTCCTCAGGGGTCAGTTCTTGGTCCTACTCTCTTTACATTATACATCTTGCCTCTCGGACAAGTCATCAGCCGCCATGGAATATCCTTCCACTGTTATGCTGATGACACACAGCTTTATATAAAAATGGACCGTCATCCATCTACTTCTTCCTCTCCTTCTCATCATCACTCTCCTCACTCACAGCCTGTCTGGAGGACATAAAATCATGGATGAACAACAACTATCTTCAACTGAATAGCTCCAAAACTGAGGCAATGCTGATTGGCACTCCTTGTCAGGTTCAGTCATCCCCCATCACAGCCATTACCTTTTCCGGACAGGACATACCATTTTCCACTACTGTCACCAACCTTGGTGTCCATTTTGACCCTCACCTTTTCTTTGAAACTCACGTGAAACATCTGTGCAAAACCTCCTTTTTTCATCTAAAAAACATCGCCAGTCTCATCCCATTACTCTCTCAACTGGACACTGAAAAACTTGTACATGCCTTTATATCTTCAAGACTGGACTATTGCAATTCCATTCTCTTTGGTATTTCAAATAAAAA
This sequence comes from Austrofundulus limnaeus, assembly GCF_001266775.1. Classification (NCBI taxonomy): domain Eukaryota; kingdom Metazoa; phylum Chordata; class Actinopteri; order Cyprinodontiformes; family Rivulidae; genus Austrofundulus; species Austrofundulus limnaeus. The sequence goes on from NW_013952978.1 coordinate 81,127, forward strand.
TCTTCAGAAACTCCAGCTCATCCAAAATAGCGCAGCAGGTCTTCTGACAAAAACCAAAAAACATGACCATATCACACCAGCTCTGCATTCTCTTCACTGGCTTCCTGTCCCTGCCAGAATCCAATACAACATTGGTCTTCTGACACACCAGTGCATACATGGTAATGCACCCCCTTACCTTAAAGAACTGCTCCATCCACACAATAAAACTCATTCTCTCTGTTCTGGTAACTCCTGCCCTCTCCAAATCCCCAGAACAAAGCTCAGCAACATGGGGGACAGAGCCTTCAGCACTATTGCTCCTAATCTGTGGAATTCACTCCCAGATCATTTAAGGGAACCACAGACTGTTGAATCTTTCAAAAAAGAACTAAAAACCTACCTGTTTTGCACCTTCTATGGCCATGTTTGAATTTTATCAGTGTGCATTGGCAATGCACACTATTGTGATTCGTTTCCCATCCAAGTCATCTCAACTTTTGCATGCTTCTACTCCTGCATACTTTGTCCTAGAGCTGCCATTGTAATTTATATCTGTAAAGCCCCTGTGCCAAATGATGGCTATGCCTTTTGGTGCCTGTAAAAATTATAGTTTATGAAATATTAATGTTTAATAAATTACAATGGCAGTCAATGGAGCCTTGTATTGGTCCAACACTGGTCCATGCTGTACTCAACTTGGTACTGCACCATAGTTTAGTATTTCAACTCAGTAGTTCAGAGTTTACAATACTAATATGATTGTATTTTGATGTTTTACTATAATTTTGTCATAATATTGCTTTATTCTTGTAATATTTTTCAAATTAGTGACAACCATTACATTGGCAATGTGGCCACTTTCTGCACACATACAAACCAAACCCTGGCCTCATTCTCTAACACAGCTCTAATGGTCTCATGGTTAGTGCCATGGGCTTTCATGTGGGAGATCAGGGTTCAAAACCCAGATACAGCAACTTTAACAGAAAATCTCTACAAACTTCATATTGTCACACAATTATCCTTATTACAAACACCTGCTGACTCGACAAGCATAAGCTGGTGTAGAGAACACATTTGAACTTGGTCACATTTCATTCTGCAAGTCCACTGCTGCAGGCAATGACATGCTACAAGGCAATGCACACTTGTTTTTACATCGTAAAAACCCATGTCTAGTTTTATTATTATTATTATTATTATTATTATTATTATTATTTGCACAGATAGGAACATTTCAGCAGATATCAATATCTGATATTATTATTAGTGTTATTGTCAATAACCAATATTTACTGATATTACACAAACACAGGTTATTTACACACAAACATACTTGTGTCTTTTTTTCGATACCGTAAAAAGCACTTTTTGTTGTTTTTTTCTAGTAGATCCTGTAGAAATGAAGCTGAATGCAGAACCACTAAACAGAGCAGAGCAGCTTGTGAAGCTCACATCTTTACACTTCTGAGTCTTCAGTGATTGTTGGTGGTCCCACCACTCAGTAACATATCCCGTCCACACCAAGGTGGTATTCCATATAGAAGATAAAGTTCCTTACGGGAGACACCAAGCATGTGAGAACCCAGGCTTTATATGGTTCTGTAGGTCTGACACAATGAGTCATTGGACCAGACATGTTGTTCTGAATGACAGGGACTTACTGTGGCAGTGTGTCTTACAGTCAGAGCAACAGTTACAACATTAAACACCTGGATGTGGAAACACAGCTCTGTGTGAAGCCAGCAGTCTGTGCTCACCTCATCCTGACTCACAGCTGAAGAACACCTCTTTAAATCAACGCTTCTTAAAATAACAAAGACTTTTAGCTTCTTGTCTACTTCCCTCTCTTGAGCTTTCTTGTCATTTTTTTTCTTATCCATCCTTTCCCCTTCTTTCTTTGTCTCATAAGTGTTGCCTGTTTGTTTGGCAGCCGATTAGAAAGCATTTAGACGGGCCCACATCTCTGGACTTGGCACAGAGAGAATCCAGTGCTTTCTTTTCTGGCCTCTCTGAGTCCAGCACAGATGCTGGAGCAGGAAGTCACAGGAAAGACCTCAAGAGTTAAAGGCTACTTTTCTCCTTGCAGCTCAATTGGCATGCAAGTGTGTGTGTGTGTGTGTGTGTGTGTTCGATGGCTTGCACTCCCACCATCCATGCTCCCCTTTCCCGTTCCTCTTTAATGTCACAGGGCTGGCTCATATGACCTTGAGCGGCAGCACTGGCACAGCAAGAGCACAGAGCTGCCTCGCCTGCAGGCGCCCTTGAACTGGATCTGCAAGACAAAAAAAAAAAAAACCCTATATGCAGCCCTGATAGACATCTCAGCCCTCCTTCTGGTCCAATCACCTCACCCCTTTCTCACCTATCCTCTCTCTTTTTCCTCAACTCTTTGATTCAATCCACGCCGCTCCTTATCTGCTCCCCCAGTGGGGAGAGATTTATCAGGAAGCTGCATCTTTAACCTCTCCATCAGGCTGAGATACAAGTAGAATGTCAAATAACTGACCATCCTGCCTGATAGATTTTAAACACTCCTCCCCAGTGCACAAGCTTGGTGCCACTTCAGGAGCAGAGGTGTTCAGATACGGGTGGGGGTGGGGTGCCTGACAGAATACACCTGTGAGATGGGACAGCTGTCCACTTCAGAGACATTTATGTATGAGGAAACTCCAGCCTGCTGTCCTCCTGCAGCTTCTGTTTCAGCTGATCATGTCTTGACGCAGGCAGGTGCATGGACTCAGAGCCAGTGTTTGGACAGGCTGATCAGGACCCGCTGGGTCCCACTGAAGACCTCCAGTTTGTCTAATGTAAACACCAGGTTCTAAAGTCCAAAGTTTGTCTGACTCTGCACCGTCAAACTGCCCGACAGCTGAGTGCACTTCAGCCAAAAAGCCCAAAAAGGGTTTTTTACTGGCAGACAAACACTGTGCCACATATACTGCAGCTGAGAGAAGCTTCCAAAGTTCAAGGAATACAGTCAATATTTACTTTGTTTCATGCAAGGCTGTGTGTTCAATACACCTGAGATTCTCAACCTAATTGGGCCATGAGCGCCACCTCAAGGGCCTCAAAAGAACAACAGTTTTTAACTTTGGGCCACAGAGGGCCGCGGGACCGCATTGATATTGAATAAGKTGCAATACACTTTATCACCACTAGTAGCAGTAGTGCACCACTCAGATGTTTAACAACTTTTTAATACGTAGAAGAAGAACATTAGAAACCTGCCGAGAATAGAAACTTATTTTAAATGAAAACTAGAAGCAAAATTGAAGGTAACCTGTCAAAAAACACCAAAGTTTGTCACTAATATGAAGAGCAGCTTCTGTTTTTACCATGTAATATTTTAAAAGTTCAAAACATTATCAAATACAGTTGCAGATACAACTATATCTGTATTTTAATTTGCATTTTATCAAATTATTTTTGTAGTTTATTTTTAAATAT
>NW_013952978.1:84568-85972 GCF_001266775.1 Austrofundulus limnaeus
CGTAAAAAAACACCAAAGTTTGTCACTAATATGAAGAGCAGCTTCTGTTTCTACCATGCAAAATTTTAAAAAGGCTATATTTTCATTTGTACTTTATCAAATTTATTTTTACAGTTTTTTTGTATTTGAAACATTTAAACATTTTTAATTAATTAATTTTATGCCCACAATTTTATTTATTGAATTGTCTGCTTTTGTTATTGCTTCTGTTGACTGACTGTTTGTTCAAATAATTGTTAAGGGCAGGTTACAATATAAAAAATTGTCATAAGCACATCTTGTGGTTATTTGACAGAAGTTTTACTTTTAAAATGTATGTGTATTTAATTTAGTTATAATGTAAATACAATAAAAATAAACCAAGATTTAGAATAATCATCGTTTTGATCCATACATTGGTAATGTCTGACTGGGCCTCGTGCCACTTTATGTTCAATAAACTGGGCCCCGAGGTCAAAAAGGTTAAGAACCCCAGCAAAACACAACTCATAACACACCCAAACACATACACTAAAGCCTGAAACATACTCGCTCCGACGCCGACGGGTCGACGTGCGGTCACGTGGTTTTCGCACAGACCTTTCATAGTCCCTACGACACCCCCGCGCTGAGTTTGGGAAACCCCCCTCCCGCTGCAGCATACGTCACTGCATGGAGTTCCCCCGCAACAGCCGATAATACAGAAAAAAAAGTCAGATTCGTCACTCACCAGATGTATTTCTCCACATCTGTCCTGGTTAAAGCTCCACTGTTTTTATCAGTCAGATTCCTCCGTGCACAACGTCTGTTTTATTTCCATTCATGAGTTTTTCACGGAATGACTACCTTTATAAAACTCTACTTCCTGGTGTCAGCTCTGGGAGCGAGTCGGGTTTTTTTCTCCCTTTTTTTTACCAAGTGCAGCATCGCTTTCAGCACAAACAAACAAGCCGAAATTTTTTCACGGTTTGACTATCTCATAAAACTCTGCTTTCTAGTCTGGGAGCGAGTTGTTCTGTCCCCCCCTGAGCGCAGCACCAACAAACAAACAAACACGCCCACAAACTTCAGACCAATCACACATTACCGTCGACACGGGAGTGGGGTCAAAAAGTTCTGCCGGTGGGTTGTGCCAAAAGTGGCTGTCGACACGACGCTGAGAAATCTGGTGACGTAATTTACGTCATTAAACTGCGACAACCAGTGCCGACGTCGGCAGTTCGCAGGGGGAATGTTTCAGGCTTAAGAAATACAGTGTGTGTGTGTGTGTGTGTGTGTGTGTGTGTGTGTGTGTGTGTGTGTGTGTGTGTGTGTGTGTATTTGTTTTTGCTACATTGTGGGGTCCAGACGCAAGGAGCCCACCAACAAAGTGGGGCCCGGCGTCGTTGTGGGGCCCAAAATCCTGTGCCCCACAAGGGAAACCAC
>NW_013952978.1:85993-92350 GCF_001266775.1 Austrofundulus limnaeus
CACACACACACACACACACACACACACACACACACACACACACACACACACACACACACACACACTGAGTCGCCAAGTACTGGTTGTAACTGGTCTGCTGCTGAGCTCGTCTCACCTTCAGAAAAACAAATGTTGAAAGACAGGCCGTGACTAACATGTATGCCACGGGGAGGGGTGGGGGTGGGGGGGTGTTGATGATCGACACAAGCCACGAGCGGCTCCGCAATTAGCATTAAGTAGCTTTGGCATCGAGACATGAAGTTCTGAGGCTAAGAATAAAATTGGACCAGTCCGGTGTTTACCGGCACCACGGCTCACAGGAGAGCAGGCATGTGGACCAAACCAAACTTCAATCCAAACATCGGTACATCATACGTTGTGTGACAGCTCGACTAAAAACTCTGGTTTTAAACTAACAGTTAGCATCCACTGGGTCTAATGTGGGAAAAACAGGAACGACCCAAACACTTCATTAGTTCGCGCTCCCAGCAAAACACAGAACTCTACTTTGTGTTGAAGAGAAAGGTTTAATTTTGTTTAAAGGACTGACAGCAGAACTGCTGCTGCAGATGAGCCAAAACACAGAGTCATTTGTGAAGGCAACACCGCGTCCTGAGAGATTCATTACAGGAAGATTTGTTCCACATAGTGAAATGTGAGTGAGCTCTGATGACTGAAAATTGCACTGCTCCATAAGCGGACCCTGATGCCAGAATAAGCCCACCATTCTCAGTTCGAAAGGTCCGAGCTCAATATAACAGCTAGAGCAATTATTAGTGAGAGGAAGCTCAAACCCAGTGTTTATCCTGCTGAATCTGTCGGACACACAAAGGAGGAGGAGACTCTGAGGACATGTTTTTGAGGAGGGGAGGGGGGTATTATGCAAAACACACTTTTTGATCTTTATTTCAGGTTCTAATAGCATTCCTTTATCAAAAATATCCCCAGAGCTTTACTTTGACTCATGCATGTTTGAGAAATCCTTCAATCTCCTGTGGTAGACACGTGGAGCTGCCTGAATGCTTGCTGCTACAAAGCTCCGCCTATTTACCCAAAGCTCCTCCCTGGAGCTCAGTCTGCATCAGAGTCCCTGCCCCATAGAGCACCCCTCCTCTGCGTCTCCCCCATATAGCTCCACCAGACTAGCAAAACATATCTAAAAACAGCCGGTTCAGATGTTGTCAGTCCATTAAATGGACGTTATGGGCAGTTATCAGTCCCATAGAATGAGTTTGGACTGTCCCGACAATGCCCCCTAGTGGGTTACCAGTGCCATATTGGAATGCAACAATCTGCTACCGCCAGAGTCCGGTCTACTTTATCGTAGCCCATATAATTTTCTCGATGTGAAGCGGGTGTCTAAAAAATGGTGGATGTTCAAGATTTAATTGCAACACATAGCTTTATAATGAGCACAGATACAGAGTTGAGTTTTTTTAAAGGGCACCTATTATGAAAATTTCACTTCTTACATGTTTTTATGCTTCAGTTTGGATCTGTACTGCTTTCAGAAACAGTCCAAGCGCCAAAAAATACTCCCAGCTGTTTTTGACAATATATAAATATTTATTTAGTGTCAGCAAACAAGCTGTTTCTAAAACCTGAGGATTGTTACGTCACAATTCAGGTAATCTAGTCAGACGAGCCCAGCCCCCCACCTGGTAACCCAAGTGGAGACTCCGCCCACTTCTTCACAGGACGGCCACGTTGGTTCTGCTGTTTTTACAACAGTCATGGAGAACAGAGAGTTGTAGCCTAATTATATTTTTATTTTTGTTGGCAATGTTCTAGCATTATTGCCAAAGACAGTTGTAGTTTGTGTAAATAATTTCACCATGGAGTACTGTGGAAACTACTACCAGCAGGCTTTACCCAAGGACCTTCAGCTGAAGGAAACATCTGTCCCTATTGTTCCTCACAAATCTGCAGATGATGGAGATGTAAGTAGCTGTGTTTCCATTGACCATGAAAATGCGCAAATTAGAATTTCAAAAATGAATTTGCTCAATGGAAACACGTCAATTTAAAAAAATAATAACGTTTTTCGACAAAATGTTTTTTGTGCTAGGATGAGGTGGTTTTCGGCCGTATCAAAATTGGTGTTTTTCGCAAAACTGCAATGGAAACACTTTTTTCACATCACAGGAGTCACGTGATCAACTACCGGCTGTTTATACTGGTGAAAAAGACGACGACGAAGAAGATAACAGGAAGTAGAAGTAGTAGTAATATCACAGAAGTAGTCAAATAAAGTAGTAAACTCACCAACTACAATTTCCCAAAAACACAGCATACGTAGCCGCTCCCAAGTAGGGACTTGTCTCTGGAAAGCCTCGATAAAAGACGCTGACATCTCCTCTGATGATGAGTGCTAGTGTCGTGGTAGCAACATGCTATGTGTTTACATCCATCGCCACCATGTTTGTAATGACTTATCACGAGAACAAACGTATTCATGCGTGACTTTAATTGCATTTCTTACTTAATCGAAACACCTCAGTTGCGAAACTGTGTTTTTTCAACTTTAACAGAATATCGGCATAGTTTTGAGCATATTTGCAATGGAAACGCAGCTACTGATGTGTTGTGAGTTTACTGTTGCTGTTTGACATGAAAATAATTTATTTAGCACAAACTAATGCTCGACAAGAGCGCGCATTCATGATTGATGACCAAGGAGGCGAGTACCTTTGAGACCCTGTGTCGCTGTGTTGGAAGGGCGGAGCTAACGTAAAGAAAAGGTTGGCAGGGCGGAGCTAAAATAAAGAAAAGTTTGGCAGGGCGGAGCTAGCATAAAGAAAAGGTTGGCAGGGTGGAGCTAACATAAACAAAAGGTTGGCAAGGCGGAGCTAACATAAAGAAAAGGTTGGCAGGGCGGAGCTAACATAAAGAAAAGGTTGGCAGGGCGGAGCTAACATAAAGAAAAGGTTGGCAGGGCGGAGCTAACATAAAGAAATGGTTGGCAGGGTGGAGCCAACATAAAGAAAAGGTTGGTAGGGCGGAGCCAACATAAAGAAAATGTTGGTAGGGCAGCGCTAACATAAAGAAACGGTTGGCAGGGCGGAGCCAACATAAAGAAAAGGTTGGTAGGGCGAAGCTAACATAAAGAAAAGTTTGGTAGGGCAGCGCTAACATTAAAGAAACGGTTGGCAGGGCGGAGCCAACATAAAGAAAAGGTTGGTAGGGCGGAGCTAACATAAAGAAAAGGTTGGTAGGGCAGCGATAACATAAAGAAACGGTTGGCAGGGCGGAGCCAACATAAAGAAAAGATTGGTAGGGCGGAGTTAAAAAAAAAAGGTTGGTAGGGCGGAGTTAACATAAAGAAACAGTTGGCAGGGCAGAGCTAACATAAAGAAAAGGCTGGCAGGGCGGAGCGAACATAGAAAAGGTTGGTAGGGCGGTGCTAACATAAAGAAACGGTTGACAGGGCGGAGCCAACATAAAGAAAAGGTTGGTAGGGCGGAGTTAAAATAAAAGGTTGGTAGGGCGGAGTTAACATAAAGAAACAGTTGGCAGGGCGGAGCTAACATAAAGAAAAGGCTGGCAGGGCGGAGCCAACATAGAAAAGGTTGGTAGGGCGCTGCCAACAGCAGCTTATTTATATAAACAGCTCGTTCTGAAAGGAGGTCAGAACAGTCAGAGGTCAGAACCAAGCCAAGGAAGAACTGTTTTTGAACTGGACTGACTTGAAAAGTTAATCAGTTGATGAACATACAATGATTTTTTTTCCTGAGTTTTGTATTTAAACCAGTCCAGTGGTTCATGACACATTTTGCAAACACACTGTAAAAATATTTGTGTTCAAAGACAAGTCACTAGAAAACCACCAATGTTAAATAATATGATTGTTAGACGGGATAAAACCATACAAAACCAGAATTCTGGAGTGAGGATTTATTGCCATTGCTGACAGGAAACCACACACTGCCGGCAAACCAGGAAGTTGATCCATTTATACAGAGTCTTCAATGCCCGCGTTCGCCCCCTACTGACCTACGGCAGAATCACAGGCATTCATACACAATTCTCACCTACTGTTCTCATGATGGATAAATATGTGTTATAGATATTTCGGACATGTAACTAATCTATATCAATTAACACATAATTGATTAAACATTATAAAAAGAAAAACCTAAGAATATAGTGTTGTGCTTTTAACATCAGTACTATCAGTACTAAACTCTAATAACTATAAATTTCTTCAACACACTGATAAAAAGAGTATTGTCCACCTTTGCCTTTCAGCAGTGGGTGAAAAAGGCTTCATTTGGAGGGAAAATGGGCCCATTTTAGTCCATTTTGAAAAAGACATGGAGGCTTGGACACAGATGATATAAAAAGGGGGTCATTACAGCTGAATAAGCAAGAGAGCTGGGCTTGTTTTTTAACCACAGTTGAACTTGGTACAGTAAATAACCTGACCTGAATAAAGTCAAGCAAATCTGGGAGAAAGCAGGATATTTTTAGAAAGCAGCCGTGGGTGTGACACAGAAAGAGAAATGTGAAAAGAGTCTTTAGTTAAAAGCAGGTGCAGCTGGGGCTTTGAGCCTGTCAGCTCTGACTGCAGAAATCAAACACCATCACTGGAGCCGGAGAGGAGCTGGGAGTGCTCCACAAAGTCCTGCTCCGCTGGAAGCCTTACAGCAGGCTCTGTGTGGAGGCAGGAGAGACCTCGGCGCTCAGCTCGGGGCGTATAATCTATGGTTCATTTGCAGCTTTTCTCCCCCGATATGACAAGCCGTTTACAAGACGTAGCCTCTGCCGCTGACCCAGTTCTGAGTGGCTGCGTCTCGCGACAAGGGCCTGCCTCCCCATCAGGCTCTGCTCCTCATCTAACTGACGATAACACCGCCACCCTCTGCCTCTGTGAACTGTGGGAAAAAAAATAGGTCGCCCTGACCCACTTTCCTTCTCTCTCTGTGCTCCTCCTTTCCTCCTAAGATCATGAGAGAAGTTGTGCACAACGATCGAGGGAGACAGGAAGAGAGACAAACAACACAAGACAGGCTAGAAAAAAAAACACGCAGACTTTTCTGGGACAGATTTCTACTTTTTGATGTTTTTAAAGGTGTCGATAATAAATTCTATCAGGCAGCTTCAGCTCCTTTAAAACGTTGCTGATCAAAACCAGAAAGATGAACGGAGACGTGCAGAAACTGCTGGCTGTTTTAAACCAGCAGCAGCTTTTCCACATAGGTGGACATTTATCAGTCTTAGTTTATCATTTATTTTAGTCACTTTTACTTATTGACTTGCTTTTAATTTTGAAGGTTTAAATTTGAATGTAATTATTTGAATTTTCTTCATTTGTTTGAATGTATTTGTCTGTATGTGTAAATGTGTTCAGTCACATGTTGACGTGTCATTGGTCAAACACTGAAGCACTGCCTCACTGTCAATGCAATCTAAAGCAGTAATTACACTCTGTGGACGTATTTAGATGACATCATGCAGCAGAATGATGAACAGAGTGAGGACTATCTACAGTCCATTTACCAACACACTGCTGTCTTTAAACCAGAGGTTGTGAATGAAGGATACAGTTCATCAGGCGTTTTATAAAGTCTATGAGGGTAAACACCCCCATCAGAGAGCAAACAAAAAATAATAATTATACCGCATTTATTCATGTATAATACAATCTCGAGTATAATATGATCATTTTTTTTTTAGCTTAAAAAGCGTTAAAAATCTAATTATCAATAACCTGTGTAAAATACTACCCCCCACTTTAAGGATTATTTTTAGTTATCTGTTATCCGGTTATCCTGACTGGGCTTTTCTGAAAGCAGAGAAGAAACCCAAACAGRATTCCAGCCAACAACCAGCTGAAAATGAAGACCCTAAACCCAGACCCAAACCAGTCGTCATTCCGTATGTGGTGGGAGTTTCAGAGAAACGGAGACATTTATTCTCTGAACATGACATCCCAGTGGCTTTCAAACCCCAAAACACATTACGACAAAGATTAGTTCACCCCAAAGATCCAGTTCCCCGGCAAAAACAGAGTAATATAGTGTATGCTGTTATGTGTCAGGAGGACTGTGATCAGTTATACTTTGGGGAAACAAAACAGCCACTGTTCAAAAGAATGAGCCAGCACAGACGATCTACATTGTCGGGTCAGGACTCTGCAGTTTACACTCATCTACAGGTCAGGACTCTGCAGTTTACACTCATCTACAGGCCAGGACTCTGCAGTTTACACTCATCTACAGGCCAGGACTCTGCAGTTTACACTAAACTACAGGCCAAGACTCTACAGTTTACACTCAACTACAGGCCAAGACTCTACAGTTTACACTCAACTACAGGCCAAGACTCTACAGTTTACACTCATCTGCAGGCCAGGAC
>NW_013952978.1:93104-94350 GCF_001266775.1 Austrofundulus limnaeus
TAAGGCTGAGTTCACCTGAAACTCATCAGACTGAAGAAGTCTCTTGGAGGAGAGACGAAACATTTCACTAAAGAAGAACCCATCCAGAGGACCTACTTATTTTTTTCTTTTTGAAGATTTTTAGGGTTAAATTTCTAGTATTATACATGAATAAATACAGTATTTAAGTTATTATAATTATTTCTGTTAAAGTTTTTGTTGTTGCTATACTTAATGTTCTTTTTAGAACACAAGCGCTAACCGTAGCTTCCACAAACAATTCATCCAGAGCAAAACAAAAGAAACTAAGGAATCACTAACACTGCCAGTGGATTCTCCTCAGGACTCAAAGATAACACAGGCCATGGTGACTTTTGTTTGTATAGATTTACACCTGTACTCTGTGACAGAAAACGAAGGCTTCAAGTGGCTCGTTCAGCTACTCCAACCAAACCACAGTATGTAAACATCTGACTGATGGATCTGACTGTAAAAATGTGTGAAAGACGACAGTCTAACAAAATCAGTTAGTTTTGTTACCAATATTACTATTCTTAAACTTTAACCCATTAACAGTAGGGTTGGGCAATATTGGCAAAAAAATTAATCCTGATTAAATGTGGTATTAAGCTGATAAAGATTAATATGACCATTAATACCCTGGAGTCACAGCACACCTGCATGCTATGGTCACATGACCAATTTAAATCACTGTAGTGAGAAAGATTTGGTCTCCGTAAAAATCTGTTCCAACTTGTATCAAAAGTACAGACTTCGGGCTTTACATCAGTTTTTATCTTTTGTTGATACCAAGTAAAACCAGAGTTATGGTAAATAAATTACAGAACTTTTTTTAATATTTGTCATATTTGAAGCGGAGAGGAGCATTGAGTGGACTGACAGGGAAAATCTCCAATCAGTCTGTCTGGTGGTATTAATCTTATTAAGCGTTAAGTGTCATTGTTTTTTTCTGACGATTAATTGCACACAATATGATTTTGCCCAACCCTAAACAGTCACCTCTGAAATTCCTTAAAAGCGTTTCAACATTTTTTTTTTTTATTTTTGTAAGGGTTTCAAACTAAAGGTAAGAACCAGAGGAAGTTGTCTGACACCCTGGTTTTCAATTATAAAGCCACATTAGTGTCTGGAAACGTTTAAAGGCAGAAACCACACCGGTGGAACAAAGACTGTTTAAGAAATGAAATTTTAAGTGTTGTAGTTTAAGTACACCATCCATCCATCCATCCATCCATCCATCCATCCA
>NW_013952978.1:96735-101570 GCF_001266775.1 Austrofundulus limnaeus
TTATTTTATTACCCTTTAAATTGATTTCTGGAGATTATCCAAGGTGCTTCATGACCCATAATTGGGTCCCAAGCCCAAATTTGGGAACCAAAGTGCAGTGGTTCCCAAACTTTTCAGCTTTTGAAACACAAAATAGTACAGAACAGTAGCAGAGACCTGAGCCCCCAACTATTTTTGGATGATAAACATTTGTATCAGGTCAATAAAACATGGGCATAGTAACAATATGTTTTATGCTACATTTATCCATTTTAAATATACTAACCTCACTCCTTTGTAACAACTAAGGCAAAAATGTAATTAATTCAGAAAATCTTTTCAGGACCCCACCCTGATGTTTCCCAAAGTGGGGTCCCGACCCCAACTTTGGGAAACACTGTATTACTCCACTGTTGCCTGCTGTGTTTTTATGTTAACATCTCATGAACCACTGGACAAATCTGATGAAACTCCCAGAAGGTACACATCTACAACTGATTAACATTCAGAGTCAGCCCCATTCAAGATGGCTGCCACAGCCAACCCGCCTCATTCAAACAAACCAGGCTGTAACTCAGCCAGATTTAAAGACCCACATTTGGTGTTGCAGTAGATGAGTCATTTATAACAGTAGCTGTGTTTCCATTGCAAATGTGCGCAAAACTATGTCGATATTCTGTTAATGTCGAAAAACACAGTTTCCCAACTGCGGTGTTTCCATTAAGTAAGAAATGTTATTAAAGTCACGTGAATATGTTTGTTCTCGCGATACGTCATTACAAACATGGTGGCAATGGATGTAAACACATATTGCTACCACGACACTAGCGCTCAAAATCAGAGGAGATGTCATTGTCTTGTTGAGGCTTTCCAGAGACAAGTCCCTCATACTTGGRAGCGGCTACATATGTGGCCTTTTTGGGAAATTGTAGTCGGTGAGTTTACTACTTACTTTTACAACTTCTGTGATTTTACTACTACTTCTACTTCCTGTTATCTTCTTCGTCGTCGTCTTTTTCGCCAATAGAAACAGTCGGTTGTTGATCACGTGACTCCCGTGATGCGAAAAAAGTGTTTCCATTGCAATTTTGCGGAAAAAAAAAACCCCAATTTCAATACGGCTGAAAAACCACCTCATCCTAGCGAAAAAACATTTTGTCGAAAAAAAGGAAGTTTTTTCGAAATTGACRTGTTTCCATTGAGCAAATTTATTTTCGAAATTCTAATTTGCGCATTTTCATGGTCAATGGAAACGCAGCTACAGTCTACCAGCAAGAACTCACAACCAACATGTTCAACTCCATCCCTTCTCAACATCAGAAGGTTTCTACACAAGAGTCGTAGCTGATGTTTATTTCCTTTAAATAGACATCTTCATCCAACATTAGCCTTAAGCTAGCACATGCCTCACACATGCCAAGTGTGTTTCTAAGCATTTCTGCATTGTGAGGCCCAGCTCCAGACAGCCTGGCCTCAACTGATGTGTTAGTATTGAGCAGAGACCCGCAAAAAGTCAGACGGAGCAAAACAAAAGAAAGTAAGGAATCACTGACATTACCAGCTGATTCTCCACAGGACTTAAAGGCACAGTGTGTAGGATTCGTTGTTTTCAGCGACATCTAGTGGTTGAGTGGTTGAATCATCCTCTCTGGTCCTCCCCCCACCCCCACCCCCCGCTTCCAAACACAAAGGAGTTGCTACGGTGTTTCTCAGGTGTCAAAAACCTTTGATAATTCCAACCACGATGTCTACCAGCAGCTTCAGGGCTAGTGATGTTTCAAGTGGTAAGATTATGAGCTTTAATAAGTAAAATTATCCCAGCTACAATGACAGACAACAAATATTACATTTATAGTATTACAACTAAAACCGTTTTTGACGCCGCCACCGCAGTTTGTCCTTCATGAGCCTTCGTAGACAAGATGGCGGCTGCCTGTGTGGCGACCCGCGACCATGGAGATATAAACAGCTTTTTATAAGGTAAAAATAATAAAACAAGGTCTTTGTCTGCAATGATTAGACATGTTTTTTTTATTGTCATTAGTAATTATCTCAATGTCGGCTAAAAGACTTGACAAAATCCTACACACTGTGCCTTTAAAGATAACAGACAATAACAACTCATGTTTGCAAAGATCTACTCTCGTACGCGGTAGCAGAAAACAAAGCAAACTTCGATGAGCGTCTCGTTCAGGTGCTCAAACCAAAACTAATGTAAGTAAACATCTGACTGAAATGGTTATTATCCCTGCGATGTATAAAAGTGTGAAAGATGGCATTCTAATAAAATTGCTTAGTTTTGTTACCAATATTATTTTTAAACTTTAAGAAATAATGTCTTGATGAAATTTGGGGTGATGGAGTGTTGCAGTTTAAGTCACGCAAAGTTACTCTCATCTGTGCGACCTAACCCCTCAGTGAAGAAATCAATGAGCACCAGTAACTGACGGTAAATCGGGCCGAGCAGCCCAGATAGAACAAAGGATCTCAGGGTTCCAGAAATCGGTGTGGAACTGGGCCATGAGGGTAATGCAAACACACTGAACCCAGATTTGAACCCTGGCTGGCCCGGGTCTTGCAGTGCCAAAAAGCCTAATGTGTACCGATGTGCAGAGAGTCACCTGCTTTAGGTTAGTGAATCGATCCACTCACCCTCATCAGATGAAATGAGACACGAGCATTCAGAGTGAGGTCGCTTTCAAAAACATCAGATATGCATCTGATCCAGTACAACATGGTGAAAATAACTGGGTTGCATTTGAAAAATCTGATCTCTTTTTTTGTGCAAATAAAAACAAAGTGGCTTTATTGTGTGTTCTATATTGTTCCAAAATAAAAGCATTGCATATTCATAGTTTGTTTTTGGTTTTATTCTTGTAGAAAAGCACTGATAAGAGGACTGTTAAAATACCGGGTCAATAAACAATATAAATAAGAGTAGTAGTATCGATAAACTAACGTTACCATCCCTACATGTCGGTGCCTCAGATAGATCACAGAGCTGCTGCTCCACTTTCTCATGCTGCTACACATGCTTTAAAAACCACCGGAGCAACACCTTATCTCCTAGTTTGAGTTTCAGGCACAACAAAATATAACCAACAAAAAGAGAAAAAGGCTGCTTGAGGGAGAAGAGTCTGAGGGGGTTGGTGAAGGTTCCAGTTTCAGTTCAAGGCACAGATGTAGGTCAAGCCCCGCCTCCTCATAAGAACCAAGGTCAACTCTGAATGGAAGAAAAGGTGGCTTAGACAGAAACAGGCCCTGGATAAAGCCCATTTGTCTGGCTGCTGTGCCAGAGCTAGAACTAGATTAGTAAACAGAGTTACACAAGCCTCCATCATAACCCTGGTGTGCACGCTAAACAAAAATAACCCACAAGTTGCTGCTGAAGACTCTCAGTCATCCAGGTCAGGATCAATCAGAAAACAAATTTAAATTTAGAAATAAAATAACTAGAAAACCTCCTGGATGAGAAGCAAAACATATTCAGCTTAAGAATAAAACTCTAGCTGTTTTGTTTGTCTTTAACACAAATGTGGCTCAGCAGCAGATGACTGAWGGGTTACTAAAATGTGCTGTTTTTGGACATAATACAAATAAAACCATGTCTGACTTGTTGACTTAGAAAAACACATCAACGAATTTCTACCAGCAAGAAGTGACTCTGCTGTGTTCTGATGATGAATGATCCCAACTAAGACTTCTCTGCCTGACGAGACAGCTTTCCTCCTTGGTTGAGGAAAACTCAACCAAGTGTCACTACTGACTGAGGAACTGACTGAAATCTCAAAGAGCACAAACGTTTTTAAAGAATTTGAAAAGATCTCAATGCAAATAAAAAGGAAAAAAGTCAAGAAAGTGAAATATTTCAAAAAGCACATGTTAAATAATCTAAAAGTTAACAATGAGCTGAATGTTTTGGTAAGTATGATTTCCTTTGCAGCCCTAAAAATGACCCTCTGTGAACCTGAAAATCTGCACGGCGTCTTGAGGGGTGTTGGAAAACTGAACYGGGCATCAACGGCCTGATGCCCCTTTACATGTGATGGATTGGAGACACAATGACTCTGTGACAATATTAAGACAAAATTTGTTGCACAAACCTTTCTAACTTGTTCAAAGCACAATCAACAGATATATACCTCTGACTCAAACTAAAACGTTCCACTACAAACATTGTAAGACATACTGGAGACTCCCTAAATAGGGTCCAGTAAGTCCAGTAAGGTGTGTCAGACTGTGATCTTAAGTGGTTCTCATAAAATGTTTGATTCCTTGGGTTTTGATTTCCCTGCCATATGGCAAACATATCTGAGAGGCAGAGATGTTAACACAGTAGCATAAAAATACCCAGGGCCAGAGACAGTAGGGTGGTCCAAAGTGAGACGACCAACCAGCTGTAGTGAGAGAACAGCCAGCTCATTCTGGTCATGAATCACCCCACACATGAATGACCACCCCCGACATATGCTGGTCTAAGTGACTGAGAGCTGGGATGACTAAACCTGCTCAGATCAGTCCCACAGTCAGACTCGAGCTGGGACTCACTGCGCCTCTGAGTTAGGGTGACCTCAACCCTGTATGACCCATGGAGTGATTAGCAGCTGAATGACGGCCCCTGCAGCTACACTCCCTCATCCTCCTAAACATGCAAGGTCAGGGGGGAGTGGAGGGGGTGAGGCTGGGTGAAGGGTGTCACATGACTGCATCTCCGTCTGGAGAGCTACTTATAAAGCCTCAGCAATCAGGTCAGAGTTGGCCTTAAAGCCAACGGAAAAGACAGGAGTCAGTGCTGGTGTGTGTGTGTGTGTGTGTGTGTGTGTGTGTGTGTGTGTGTGTGTGTGTGTGTGTGTGTG
>NW_013952978.1:102849-106566 GCF_001266775.1 Austrofundulus limnaeus
TAGAGTCAGGTATGTACCTGTGAGGTTAGGTTTAGAGTCAGGTATGTACCTGTGAGGTTAGGTTTAGAGTCATGTATGTACCTGTGAGGTTAGGTTTAGAGTCAGGTATGTACCTGTGAGGTTAGGTTTAGAGTCAGGTATGTACCTGTGAGGTTAGGTTTAGAGTCAGGTATGTACCTGTGAGGTTAGGTTTAGAGTCAGGTATGTACCTGTGAGGTTAGGTTTAGGGTCAGGTGTCAGGTTTAGGGTGTAGAAATGGCCAGGTAAATGAATTGAAGTCAATGCCAAGTCCCCATTAAGACAGAAGAACAAATGTGTGTGTGTGCTTGACAGGAGACAGGAGGAACAACTGTTTGCTCTACATGTTCAGCAGTCCTGCTCTTTAACAACTAGATTCTATCAGTCATATTACTCTTCCTGCTTCGTGTGCACTTTTATTCAAAGTCACTTTCACAATTATCACTCTTCCACTCTTCTTTGCAGTTTTACAGCTAGATATTTACTGAAGGAATTCAGGTTAATGGCCTTTTGCTGAAGGGCAGAGGGTGAGCAGAGTATGAGCCAGCAGTCCTCTGGTCACCGGTTCATTTTTCCTCAGTAACAGGTCATATAGCTGCCTGGAGTCATGTCCTCTCAGACGGCTGGTGGGAGCCTTGTAACAGCTGTAGATCTGAGGCAGTGTGTTTACTGGACTGTAGTGAGGATGGTGGTGAACAACACCACCTCACTAATGGATGTACAAAAAGCACAGCATGTTTCAGAAATGGAAGAGGCCTCTTGAAGAAGAAAGAAAGGGGATGAGGGCACATGTCTTTGCTCATTCCTTTGTGTTGAGATGCATTCATTTTTCACACACTCAGCCATGTTTTGATGGAGCATATTTACTGACACCCCAACGAGTCATTGTGGTATTCACTGGTAATTTATAATCTGTCATCTGAGGCTGACCTTTCTGAGGTTCTAATGGAATAGCCTTCAGATGAATGCTGAAATCTACCTTGAAATATGTGCAATATAACAAGTAGGGATGCAAACAATTAATCAACTCGTGATTAACTCTGGAATAGTGGTTTATTGGATTAAAATTTGTTCCATTTGAATAACTGATAACATCCGTTTAGACGAACTGGAAAGATACGCCTCTGAGACTTTGTTTCAAATTGAGTCGAAAGTAAAGACTTCAAACTTTGAACCAGTTTTTAAACTGTGTTGATAGGCCAAGTAAAATCTGAGTTATGATAAATAATAAATGCAACATTTTTTTTCTTAAAATGACGTTCAATTTGATGCCAGTCACCTTGCGAGCAGGAAACACGGTCCCATGGAAAAAACACAACAATCCACAATCAGTAACCTTCTTCTCTTGAGCCAAAAATATAAAATCCCTCTATCTTTTTTCTGACCATGGCTCAAAGTTGAATGAAGTTTGGCAGTGATGAAGAGACAGAGCTGGAGAGTAATTAAAACTGTGATATATTTAGCGTAACACGTGTTTGGTTTTTATGTGTAGTGTAGGGTGTAGTTCAGTGTCTGTAGTCTTTGGCCGAGGTCTTAATGTGGGCGGAGACGGCCCAAGAGATGTGATTGGCCTGAGTGACGGTGGGGTTTGAGACTGGAGGCAGCGGGGAGTGGCTTGGTCGAGTCGGGCAGGAAGCAACCTTTTTTTAGATTAATTTTAGTCATAACTTGAGAAAGAAAAGTGCTAGCTGCACGRAATTTGAACGTCGTACATGTGAAAGGATGTGTAACAATAAGGCTTGGTTAAAACATCCCTAACTAGCCTGTAATTTTTTTATTTAKTTTTAGCAACCTTTTTACACGCTGGTTAGGGATGTTTTAACTGAGCCATTTTGTTACACATCCTTTCACATGTACGACGTTCAAATTTCGTGCAGCTAGCACTTTCCTTTCCTTTCTCAAGTTATAACTAAAATTAATCTAAAAAACCATGTTGCTTCCTGCCCGACTCGACCAAGCTACTCCCCGCTGCCTCCAGCCTCCTCAAGCCCCACCGTCAATCCGACCAATCACATCTCTTGGGCCGTCTCCGCCCACATTAAGATCTCCACCAATGACAACTTGGGCCATCTCCGCCCACTGGACAAAACCTACAGCAGAGACCCCTTACTCCAACAATCTGCAAGAGGCCAGCGACAAATAATCAGGGCAAAATCAGACATAAATGTAGGGGTGCAATGATACAGAACATTCACGATTCGGTTCGGTTCAATACTTTAGTCTCACGGTTCGATATTTTTTCGATACAAAAAAAGAGAAATTTCCATGCCCCTTTTAACTTGTAATTTATTTAAATTAATTATGAACATTTGTTTAACCTCAGAAGTACAGTTTTAAAATTAAATGTTGCTGAAACAGCAAGTTTCTCAGTGGATCTGTACTCAAAAATGCAGCCTAGGTGGAGTAGTCGAACACAGATCCACTGATCCTTCAACACAGAGCATCTTCATAAGACAAGCTGATAAAGCAAATTTTAAAAATTTGTATTGTTTGATACAAGTGTGTATTGAACCTAAAGCACTGTTTGATACGGTTCGATAAGGGTAGTACATGTATTGTTGCACCCCTATCTAAATGTAAACAAATTCTAATTGTAACCGGGTGGTTTGTTTACAAGAGTTTTTTTTCTAGTGGTCACTGTAGTTTCCCACCTGGGTTGGGTTCCTGAATGCACCTTGTCTCCTATTCCTCCCTCCCCCTTCTGCTTTCTGGTTGCGGTGTTGCCTGGCTCACAAGTATCTAAGCACCAGGTGTGCACACTAGGAATCTTATTCATAAGGGCATTGGCTGTGTGATCAGACACTGTAAGCATAGTTGCAGGTGTGTTTGCAACTTTGCTGGGTGAGTGCTGGCGCCGTGCTCCTCAGGTTTTTACAACCAGTCCTGCTGCACAAGCGGGACGGTTTGGTGAGGATATCTGCCAGTGTGTAGCAGATTGTCACTGGAGCTATTTAATCTACCTGTGTATTTTTGTGGGGCTGTGACTGATTGCTAAGATCGCTGCTGCAATGTTGTGCTCTCACCTTTGTGTGCATTTTTTTATTAGAATTTTTTTTGTTATTTGCTCTTAATGCTCTCATGTAGCTGTTTTTTTAATTTATTTTTGTAATGGTTTAAGTGAGTGCCCAGTTGTGCAAAGTTTTAGAACCAGCTCTAAGCACTTTAGAACCAGCACTAAGCACTTTAGAACCAGCACTAAGCACTTTAGAACCAGCACTTAGCACTTTAGAACCAGCACTTAGCACTTTAGAACCAGCACTTAGCACTTTAGAACCAGCACTAAGCACTTTAGAACAGCACTAAGCACTTAGAACAGCACTAAGCTCTTTAGAACCAGAACTAAGCACTTTAGAACCAGCACTTAGCACTTTAGAACCAGCACTTAGCACTTTAGAACCAGCACTAAGCACTTTAGAACCAGCACTTAGCACCTTAGAACAGCACTAAGCAATTTAGAACCAGCACTACTAAGCACTTTAGAACCGGCACTACTAAGCACTTTAGAACCAGCACAAATAAGCACTTTAGAACCAGCACTAAGCACTTTAGAACAGCACTAAGAACTTTAGAACAGCACTATTAGAACCAGCACTAAGCACTTTAGAACAGCACTAAGCACTTTAGAACCAGCACTAAGCACTTTAGAACAGCACTAAGCACTTTAGAACCAGCACTAAGCACTTTAGAACAGCACTAAGC
>NW_013952978.1:111887-114177 GCF_001266775.1 Austrofundulus limnaeus
CACTAAGCACTTTAGAACTAGCACTAAGCACTTTAGAACTAGCACTAAGCACTTTAGAACTAGCACTAAGCACTTTAGAACAGCACTAAGCACTTTAGAACAGCACTAAGCACTTTAGAACCAGCACTACTAAGCACTTTAGAACCAGCACTACTAAGCACTTTAGAACCAGCACTACTAAGCACTTTAGAACCAGCACTGCTAAGCACTATTAGAACCAGCACTAAGCACTTTAGAACAGCACTAAGCACTTTAGAACTAGCACTAAGCACTTTAGAACTAGCACTAAGCACTTTAGAACAGCACTAAGCACTTTAGAACAGCACTTAGCACTTTAGAACAGCACTAAACCCTTTAGAACCAGCACTAAGCACTTTAGAACAGCACTAAGCACTTTAGAACAGCACTAAGCACTTTAGAACCAGCACTTAGCACTTTAGAACAGCACTTAGCACTTTAGAACAGCACTAAACCCTTTAGAACCAGCACTAAGCACTTTAGAACAGCACTAAGCACTTAGAACCAGCACTAAGCACTTTAGAACAACACTAAGCACTTTAGAACAGCACTAAGCACTTAGAACCAGCACTAAGCACTTTAGAACAGCACTAAGCACTTTAGAACAGCACTAAGCACTTAGAACCAGCACTAAGCACTTTAGAACAGCACTAAGCACTTTAGAACAGCACTAAGCACTTAGAACCAGCACTAAGTTCTTTAGAACAGCACTAAGTACTTTAGAACAGCACTAAGTTCTTTAGAACAGCACTAAGCACTTTAGAACCAGCACTTTATAAATTTTGCAGTTCCACCCTATCAAAACTACTTCTCTTTTGTAGTACCTTTTTACATGATACCAATTAACAAATTTGTGTTATTATTAAACAATACATTTTGTAAACTACTTCTGTTTTCGTCATTCTGGAGCCAGACCAACCTGAGTACTTTTAATAGGGAATCCATAGATCATTTAGCATTGGTTTAGTAATCTACCAGTTGGCTTTATGGTCACGCCCTCTGAGCCACAATCTGGGTGCTTCCCACCTTGTTACATAATTATAACAATAATTAATTATCAAATTTACATCTCTTTGTTCATGGTGGATTAAGTSTGTCACATATTTTATTATTCTAATATTTTCTTTCCATTCAGCAACAGAAAGCAACAGATTCCTCTTTTATTATTAATTATAACTATGTCCAAGTTTCATAACRTGTGAAAAATCAACATTTTTTGTTTATTCAGTCAGTATTTAATACAGCTGGCACAATAACTTGTTCAAATATAAYGATATGCTTCTTTTCAGCATATTGTAAAAAATACCTCTTCATTTGATTTAAAGACCTTCTTGATACAAAAGATAACTSCAATTTTAAWGAAAATGTCTGCTKATCAATAATATCAATCACCTTTATATTAGTTCACTGATGGATAACTTGCAGCCCTAACAGGGCATGTGTAGGGTGACTCTGCTACAGATCCATCTGAACCTGCAACGCTTCAACACTTCACCGCCACATCACCAGACCCTGTTGCCCAGCAACAATCCAGCTCATTACAGAAGGGCAAAAATTATACAATACCAGCCACACACACACACACACACATTGTGTCTCTCTATACTTGTGGGGACTTTCCATTGACTTCCATTCATTTTTTGGACAATTTTATATTCTAACCCTGACGATTTACCCTCAAACTAACCTCACAGGTACCACCCTGACCCTAAAACTAACCTAAACTCAATTCACACCTTGGTCCTAAACCCAACCCCTACACCCAAAACCAGCCTCTGAAGTTGTGAGGCTGCATTTTCCTGAAATATCGTCCCCACCAAGTAGCAAAAACAAGGGCACACACACACACACACACACACACACACACACACACACAAAATCAGCCTCTGAAGTCGTGGGGACCGGTGTTTGGTTCCAACAAGGAGCATTCGGTCCCCAGGAGGCTTCATCTTCCTGAAAAATCATCCCCACCGAGTAGAAAAAACAAGGGCACACACACACACACACACACACACACACACACACACACACACACACACACACACACACACACACACCTGTTCTTTAACCCCGTGGGGACCGTGCATTGACTTCCATTCATTTTTTTAGACTTTATTGCCTAATCCTGACCATTTAAGGAGCATCCGGTCCCCACGAGGCTGCATTTTCCTAAAAAATCCTCCCCACCAAGTATCAAAAACAAGGCCACACACACACACACACACACACACACACACACACACACACACACACACACACACACACACACACA
>NW_013952978.1:114729-119716 GCF_001266775.1 Austrofundulus limnaeus
AATAAATAATCTTTTAAAACAGCATGGGGTTTATGAGGGGGTCCCTGGAATGTTTTCACCCTTGTAAGGGGTCCCCAGACCCAAATGGCTTGAGAACCCCTGACCACCCAGGTCAAAGGTTTTTACTTAAATAGGAGTATGCTGTATACATGATCTTAGTAAAAGTACACAGTTCAGTTTTCTCAAATCATGTGTTGATGTTGTAAGAAGACTTTAATCTGCAACATTTCGATTTTCAAGACTGATCGTGTTCTCAGCTCAATCCAAGATGGCTGCTAACAGATTTTACAGATACGGAGCAGCATCTTGTCATGGCAGTAACTGACACAGATAYGTTTACCATGTCACAACATCATGTGAGATCATTTACTAGGTTTATAAAAACAGCTATAACTCTGTCTCTTTTTCAACACAAGATCGATGTTGTTCAAAAGTGGTGGGAGATATGCATTTCCTTTGAGAAATGCTTGGCTTTTATTTTGAAAGACTGGCTCTCAGGGACAAAGTTTAAAGACTGAATATGAGTAAACCTTTGTACTTTAAACCTCCCACAGATCCATAAGCTTTASTCTACATGCCTGTTCCCCGTCCCTCCTGAGCTATATATCCATCACTCATTCATAAATTCTGAAAACTCCTCTTTACTAAATTGCCTGGGAAAATTTAATTTAAAACCAAAGCTTTTAAAAGAGAAAGAAATAATTAAGTTGCAGGGGATTTCTCTGCCCTCTCCTTGTTGAGCGTGTGGGGGGGCATGCTGCTCTGCGCCACACTGTCATGAAGTCACACAGCCATGTTTAAAGCAGAGCGTTACATAAAGCCTCCCCCTACCCCCCGCCCTTCTGCACGGGCTTACTGCACCAGACGCTGTGTCCTTGCTCAAGGTTCCCAAAAGGACAGGCTGCTAAGAAGTTGGGAAGGACAGGCCCTGTGATAGCCTGCAAAGAGAGAGAGAGGGGGGGAGGGGGGCGGAGAGAGGGAGCTGCTGCCTGTGACAGCCTTGGACTTTGAATTCAGCGCCAGACAGGCTCATGCATCAATCCCTCAACTCACAAAGACAAACCGCTAACCTTGACGAGGCCGGGAACTCTTCAGGAATGAGTGGCATTTTCACTTAGCCCCGGGCTCCTGCTTGCACCCTCCTGCCACACAAACCGGGTCAAACCGGACACAGTCGGACCACAGTCCACCTCAGCCTGTGCTTTCTGTGACCCTTTGTTCTGTCTTTTAACCTTTAGGCTCCTGAGGCACAGACAGGGATGTGATCTGTCATTTATTAGGAGGAAGCAGTGGTAATATTTCCTACAGAAGCTGTTTATCTCTGTGTTTGGAACAAATCGAACAAGAACTGAGGTTTGTGTTGACTCATGTGGATCTGTTGTGATGGTGCACTTCATTTGGTTGGCTTCAAAAATGAATGAGTTGTAAATACATCTAGAAATGATGTTTTTTAATCAACCCAGTGCTTTATGAAACATGTGGCCTGTGACCAGTAAGAGCTGAAAACACACAAGTTCCCTGTCACATACAGGTTCCCTGTCATTTACATGTTCCCTGTCACATACACGTTCCCTGTCACATACACGTTCCCTGTCACATACACGTTCCCTGTCACATACACGTTCCCCGTCGCATACATGTTCCCTATCACATGAACTTTCCCTGTCACATACATGTTCCCTATCACATGAACTTTCCCTGTCACATACATGTTCCCTATCACATGAACTTTCCCTGTCACATACATGTTCCCTATCACATGAACTTTCCCTGTCACATACACGTTCCCTGTCACATACACGTTCCCCGTCGCATACAAGTTCCCTGCCACATGAAATTTCCCTGTCACATACACGTTCCCTGTCACATACACGTTCCCTGTCACATACATGTTCCCTGTCACATGCACATTCCATCACATACATGTTCCCTGTTGCATGCACATTCCATCACAAACATGTTCTCTGTCGAATGCACGTTCCCTGTCACATGCACGTTCCCTGTCACATGCATGATCCGTCACATTCATGTTCCCTGTTGCATACATGTTCCCTGTCGCATGCACGTTCCATCACAAATGTTCCCTGTCGCATGCACGTTCCATCACATATACGTTCCCTGTCGCATGCATGTTCCATCACATANGTTCCATCACATATACGTTCCCTGTCGCATGCATGTTCCATCACATACATGTTCCCTGTCACATGCATGTTCCATCACATATACGTTCCCTGTCGCATGCATGTTCCATCACATACATGTTCCCTGTCACATGGACATTCCGTCACAAACATGTTCCCTGTTGAATGCACGTTCCCTGTCACATGTACGTTCCCTGTCACATGCATGTTCCCCGTTACATTCATGTTCCCAATTGCATGCACGTTCCATCACATACATGTTCCCTGTCACATGCACATTTCACACGCATGTTCTTGGTCACACGCAGATTTTGTCACACGTACGTTCCCTTTCACATACACGTTCCCTGTCACATGCAGGTTTGATATCCACAGTGTGTAACCTTGCTGCCATGCAGTTTCAGGGACACTGGCCTGATTCTTTTACCTGGACTGCCTGCAYCCTCCACCCTGCCTGCAACCAGCAGACTGCCTTCACACCATGTTCGTACAGAAACCTTTATACTGGACCTTTCCAGCACCAGGGGAACCAGACTATTCCAGCCAGGACAGTCAGCTCTCTCTCTCTCCCCCTAAAGCCTCTGCTGCTTTAGGTCCATCTACAAACATGAGAGGCACCAGAGCTTCAGTGTCATGCTGGTGATTTTGTTCTCGCTCTACAAGCGCTCTGCAGCTTGGTTCCAGTAATCAACATGTTTTAGGTTCCACAGCAGCTGTTCTTGAAAGAAGCCCACACTTCACACATGTAATTTATTTGACATGTGATATCTCACTCTCTTGGCCTTCTTCCTATTCAGCCAGCAATTTCAGCAAAGTCTAAATATTTCACAGCAATCGCAATCATCAGCAATCTACGGGCAGATATAACTGAAGGGCCTGTCATTGGGGCAAGGCCAAGGTGAAACATGTCCACAAAGCTGGAGGTGTGGGCTGTCATTCAACAGATGAGTTCTGACTAGTACATCTGAAGGAGGAGCTTATCTTTCATCATTCTGCTCCTTTATTACTGCTGTTTACTACAATCTTCATCCTTAGATCAGCTGACCTTTATTCAGCTCCAGAAGCTTGGTACGATGGTATATCCCGACAATAGGTTTAAACTTTAGAGTCGGACACTATATCAGTACCGAAAACTGGTTCTTATTGTCAAAATTAAATAAATTATCAGAATACCAACGTACTGGTTTAAATAGCCTGAACACGTTTGCAATATTGTGTCACACCCGCCAGTGAACTGTTTCACGAGGAACACKTTTCCTCGCAGCTCCGCTACGCACATTAGCAAGTTAATGTTAYTGTTGGAGCAGCTTCTCAATAACTGGCGACAGGTGGCGATTCTGCTGCTTATATTGACTGACGTTAAAATAAACTCTTCCCATTTTCGCCATCGCTGAATGTAGTATACACCTCTTCAGTGACGTGCATGAAAAGGATTTCATGAGCAAAAAATTTGCCTGATGTATGGTGATGGTGATGATGCTTCTACTGTAAAAGCCTGGGGGAMCCCTGGGGGAAGTAGTTGTGTACTATGGTTTAGTTGACAGGTGCACAGAGGCCGAGTCGTCCTGGTAAGTTTTATTAAGTAACAATACGATAGACCCGATAATTATCTTTGCTCAACCCTCTTCCTTCACGACTGTACCAAAATGCATGACTGTTGTCTACAACCAGGCAAAGAAGAAAAGACATAGCAGAGGGAAATAGTTTCTGTGTTGCAGAAAGAGAGTAACTTAAGCAGATGATGGTTTGTTAATCAATAAACAGCTTTTGTATATTTTATTATCAGCTGAGCTGTGACGAAAAGTAAAATACAGTCAAATACCATGATACCGTCATAATTGTTGAAAATACCATGATATATAATTTGGGTCATACCGTCCAGCACTACTTAAACATGTTTTATCAAATAAACTTGTACTCTGCTTTATCAGTAAGTTTACATTTGCTTGTTCTCAGTGAAATGTTTACAGTAAAAAATATTAGCAGGTCTTTGTGAAGTTAAAACCCAACAAAATATTAAGCTCAGTTTATCTGATTTAAGGCAGATTAAAGCTCTTAAAATGTTCTAATTTTTGGTGCAGAACTCATTATCAAGATCTCTATTTGAATTCAACAGCAGCTAAAGACAAAAGGCCTTTCTGAATGTTAGATCTGTTAGATTATTAAGTCATTTGTTCAATTTACTGACGCATCATCCTTCATGCCGTGAACACTCCTTAAACATAATAGGAGCAGAAGACTTGTCATGGTAGAGAAAAGAAGAACCTGCTGAGCAGAAGCTCTACACTATAAATCATTTACTATTTTAGTAAAAGACAAAATGATCACCAATCAGATGTTTTCAACGTATTTTATCAGCATTGTTAGCAAAACTATACCAAGTTTTCCATCAGGCTGCCAACAGTTCTGACCCAATGTGTCCCGTGACAGAAGCTGAAAACGTCTCTATCTACTCTGCTGGTTGTCTGAAGCATCAAGTCTAACATGGAGACCCTCTGAAGGAATCGCCTGAAAGATACTGTAACACTGTTACACCAATAGAAAACACTGTTCCACCTATAGAAAACACTGTTCCACCCATAGAAAACACTGTTCCACTAATAGAAAACACTGTTGCACCAATAGAAAACTCTGTTCCACCCATAGAAAACACTGTTCCACTAATAGAAAACACTGTTCCACCTATAGAAAACACTGTTCCACTAATAGAAAACACTGTTACACCAATAGAAAACTCTGTTCCACTAATAGAAAACACTGTTGCACCAATAGAAAACACTGTTGCACCAATAGAAAACACTGTTGCACCAATAGAAAACACTGTTGCACCAATAGAAAACACT
>NW_013952978.1:120522-129405 GCF_001266775.1 Austrofundulus limnaeus
CCAATAGAAAACTCTGTTGCACCAATAGAAAACACTGTTACACCAATAGAAAACACTGTTACACCAATAGAAAACACTGTTCCACTAATAGAAAACACGGTTGCACCAATAGAAAACACTGTTGCACCAATAGAAAACTCTGTTCCGCCTATAGAAAACACTGTTACACCAATAGAAAACACTGTTACACCAATAGAAAACACTGTTACACCAATAGAAAACACTGTTACACCAATAGAAAACACTGTTACACCAATAGAAAACTCTGCTGCACCAATAGAAAACATTGTTCCACCCATAGAAAACACTGTTACACCCATAGAAAACACTGTTACACCAATAGAAAACATTGTTCCACCCATAGAAAACACTGTTACACCCATAGAAAACACTGTTACACCCATAGAAAACACTGTTCCACCCATAGAAAACTCTGTTCCACCCGTAGAAAACACTGTTCCACCCAGGAAAAAAGTCACGTGAGCCAAATGGCAGAAGTTAGTGTGAAGCAGGTAACTGTAACATGAACACCACAAAATCACCTGAAACACTGTCATAAACCAGAGTACAAAAAAATGTGGGCCGAGGCCACAACTTCAGTCAAGCTGTCCCTTACAAGCAGCAAATTAAGGACAAGAAGGAGAGAACATGTTGCAGACTAAGGTGTGGCATATTGTGTTACTAAAGCAGGGCTCTACACTTATGCTTTGCACCAGTGCACCTAACTTTTTCTTATGTGCACCAGCACAAAAATTAGGTGCAACCAATTTTTCAACTGCATCATATGCATACTGTGTCACAGTTTTACTTTTTTAAATCACTGTCCATTAAGGCAATACTAACTCACAAATAATTAGTTATAATCTAGTAAACATGGTTCTTTATTTGAACCAGAAACAATACAATAACAATAACTCACTGTACAATAACTTACTGAAAAGTGTTTCTGTGACCTGAAATTTTTTCTCAAAATAAATTAAACAAAAGCACTTGGAATTTAGAATTTCTTTTATTTTAAGGCTAAACTTCTTATAAACATCTCAAATTGAACATTTCATAGTTAAATGTCTTTTAGATTACATGTGCCACTCAGATGGACAAGTCCTGTAGTTTGGCCTTCTGGATCTTTGGCCCTGTTTAAACCAGCTTTCTACACTCTCACAGAATCCAAACAGCAAATATCTGTCTTTGCACAAACTAAAATTACCTCTTTTTTTAAACCGGGGGTAAATGTTAAACAGAGACTCATGTTTRCTTTAACGTGGGGTTAATGTTCATCTGCTAGAATTGATATTGTTTAATTAGAAGAACTCAAACAGTGAGTTCAGCCTGCGTGCACTGTGCTCAAAAATGTCATCTTTTCAATTTTGTCTGCCTTGAATAGACTGTAAAACATAGTTTTACGGAAAAAAACAGTTGAATATTGAAAACTGTTTAATGGAATTGAACAAATCTTTCACTTCTTTCTTTTGTCAGTGTGTTTATGTAATGATATGATCTACTTTTGGTTTTTAGAGATTAACGGACATTTTAGGCTGATGCTACAACATTCTGTTTGGTAATATAGGCTAAAAAGTTCACATATACAGCGCTGCTTAGTGAAGTATAAACAGCTGTACTTGTTTACTCACCAGATTCAGAGGAAAAACTTTTTCTTTTCTCGTTAACTATCTGCAATGTTTGCATCTGCTTAATCATATGTCATATATTATATACCTTTGTGTGTGTAACTGTGTTGATATTTCTGTATACATGTATTGTTAGTTTGTCTAGTATACATTTTTCCTATATTCTATCACATTTTTAACGTTTTTGTTCTGGGCAGTAACCCTTGGTATTAATTGCCTGACAGGGCAGGTAAAAATAAAACTTGTTGAACGCTGCCCACATCTGATCTCCATCTGTCGAGCTGTCACCACCAATACTGTGTTATCTTCACATAAAAGAAGGGATAATAAAACATGCTCATTTTATTTTATGTAGAAAAAAATAACTGTTTAATATACATGTCAAACAGAAAATGTAGCACTAGCTTTTATTTGTTATTAAATGTTTATAATTTTTTTAAACTTGTGTAACATTTATTGTCATTGTGTCATTTTTATGACATAAAACGAGGAAGAAAAAGTGATATTGGCTTCAAGAATCGGCCCCAAAAAATTGACAGCACATATCGGGAATCGGTAATGTCAAAACTAATCAATATTGGTCTTAAAAACCCTGTTTTGGTCTGTCTCTAGCCGTCATTGTATTTTTTAGGGCTGTGTATTGGCAAGAATTTTGCGATACGATACGTCATAACAGAGGGGTCACGATACGATATATCCCGATATATTGCGATACTGTAAGCAAGGCAATATATTGCGATACATTGCGAATTTTTTGTCCAAAAATTCTATTAAATAAAAACCTCTTACTAAAAAAAAAAGAAAAGCTAATGTTTACTTACAATGTTAATGCTACCCTTACTTTCTGGCGCTCAAGAGGTAAAGGAGCCAAATGTCTGGCTCACTGCTGCCAACTAGTGGTCAGAGGTTGAACTACAACATAAAAATGAACGGCTGGCAGGAAAGTTGACATTTTAAACCTTAATTAAAAATCGATACAGGGTTTTAGAATATCGATACAGTATTGGGAAATGAAATATCGCAATATTTCAGTGTATCGATATTTTCTTACACCCCTAGTATTTTTCAGGTTATCTGGCAGACATCTTGAGTTGGGCCTGACTTCATCAGTTCTTCTGAACATCCAAGGACTACTTTCTGAGTTTCAACAAAATTTGCCAAGTGGTTCCCGAGTCATTTTGATAACAGACACAAACAAAAAGAAATAACATAGTTGAAGCTTGATCAGTCCAGTCCTTGATCAGCTCTATCTGTTGTCTGAGTGAAATGTTTCAGAGTCATCCTGACTGCTGTGGTGAGAATCTGTGTCCAATAAAAGCCATGCCTCTGATTAGCACAGTGTTCAGAGAGTAAACAGTACAATTACTGGGCTGAATGGTGCTCTACATGAATATTATCAAACCCAGACAATTAGAGAAATAAGCCGACGGCCTGCATGTCTCCACTCTGAATTCCTACTGGTCTAACCAGGATCTGAACAGTATAGAGAGGAGAAAGTCTCAGTGATGCTCAACATTACTCAAAGTGCCCTTGAACAACATTCAGTAGCCAACAACGAGAGTTGKGCTTCTCCCAGGTAGGTCATAAATCAAGATCTCTGCAGTAAATGCTACAGTCTACATCAGTCCCCTCACTTCTGGAAGAGCTCAGCTATCAATTCACTCTGTACCTTCCTGAAAGGAACGCACATCATCTGCCACCTTCCTCACCAAAGTTTGAGACTAAAACTTATGATCAGGAATAACAAAGCTGTAGTTCAATTAATGACTTTGTTCCTCATCTTAGACACTGTTGTAAAACATGTTAGTGCTCGGAGAATATGCAGAAGATGACTCTACGCTACTTCCATACCAGAATATTTAATCTTTGTGTTGGCTGAAGTCAATCAGTTTGGGAGCGGTCATAAACTGGGCCAACTCTAATCAGTTACATGTACAACTGAAGAAATTTATTAGTCATGTTAGATACTGATTTTAAAAGCACTACAACATTTCCTTAGTTTTCCTTTTTAAGTATTGACTTTTAAAATCCATTGTTTAACTATTGTTATGTCTTGATTAAAATAGTTTAGATACATGCCCGAAACACCATCACAACACATAAAAAACGTTAATCAAACATAAGTACAGGTTGTTGTTTTTTTTTGTCTGAGTGTCTGTGATTCAGCTGTAGGCCAGTAGTGGGCGTACCAGGCACTGAAGAACATGTATATATATGCCGAGACTTGCGGTTTTCATTGAAAGTGGTTTTCCTGCTAGCACTGACAGCATTAAACCTCCRTTCATTTCCAGTCACTGGTGTTGTATGGTCCTCGTTCCTTTCACATTTCAATTTATTCAACATTTATGTGGTTTTGTCTCGACTTCAGTTAAAGAACACTAAATTTTCTTACACAACTACCGATTAATTTATAAAAATTTCAATAAAATGGTTCATGACATTGTTGTTAACAGACAGTCAGAGCTGACTAACAGTTATCTTGTAGTGTTAGGAGTGTGGGAGACATGACAGTTTAGTTCAGTAAGACTGGCTGAGTTACAGCAGTGTTGTTTCTTCAGTTAAATAGCCTATATGCCACGGTCATTAATGACGTATTTCCAGTAAAATTTCGGCCCCACTCCTCCCTTCCACTTCCTGGTTACTTCCATTGTTTTTAGCGTTAGCTCCTAGAACTAGTCCGTGAAACAGTCTCAAAAGTTAAAGCAACTGTGAGCTACTGGTATAAAATGTGAGTTCTGTTGTGTGCCGTTGTGTCCACTAACCAGCAGGTACGATCGAGTWGTTAGTTTTTCTCCATTTTCCTTTAGATGAGGAGGAAAGGAGACAGCAACGATGGATCATAGCAATACAGGAAAAACTTACCTATAATATCTCACATTCGCGTTTGTAATCGGCATTTCTAACCTGAGGATATTCAAGAGTCAGCATCAGAAATGAGAAGATGGAGGTTACAAAAGGGAAATGTACATTTATCCCCTTTTACTGCCAAGACGAGAGAGGAAAGACCACCTCACAGCTAGCAGGAAGCTAACACAGCAGCCAGTACAAAGGTAGGTGTGCGCGTTTGTGGTATACAGAGTATGAAATGTTTTTAGGCAACTTTGACATGAGTTTTATGCAAAAGTAAAACCTTGTTAGAGTGTATATTACAGCGTAAACAAAACCCGAGCGATGAGCGCTCCCCCTCCTCCCGAGCACAGAGAGCAGCAGAACCTCGGCCTGATAATCATTACGTTTYCAGTTCACTAACGTCGGGGAAAACAATCCAAACCGTACAAGTAGCCCATCAATTTAAAGCCCAGACTCTACTCTTTCCAACAATATAAGTGTCACAGCTCTACGTGAAATATTCACCGAACAAGCAGCCAATGAGTAGCGAAAAAGGCTAAATTCTGGAACCATAAACAAGAACGTCTTTCCTTTGTTTTTATGGCTTTAATCCACTTTGGAGTGATATTTTTCCACTTGGTTGGACCTGTACATCTCCTGTGTTAGTGTTGGTACATGTAATATGCTAATTCTGTACTGTGGAGGTCATTAAGTGTCGTTGTCGGCTGAAAAAAAATCTTTCGCTAACACTGTGTTGAACGTGAACCGGAAGTGGTCGGAGTGGCATCGAGTGCTGGACCGGATGTCCGTGGCATATAGGCTACTGGCTTCAAACTTTATTCTTTTGTCAATCTACATCCAATGACTACACACAAAGAGTTCACTATACGCCATTCACTCATTCAGATATTTTGCTAACATTACTAAGCATTACTGCATAAACAAAGACACCACCCTGAGTGCTTCTTGTGTTGTGTCAGACTTCCACAGCTACAGAAGTGAAGGAGGATGTGACTCGACTTTGGAAAGCTTCATCCTGTAGATAAACGAATCCACTCAAAGACTGATAGAAGACTGTAAAATAACTGCTTTTGTTTCATCAGCACACCTGCATGACTACCATCCCACGCACAAGAGTCAAAACAGGACACTTCTGTACAACAACAGTAGTCCAGGTTTTATTTGATGGCAGATAAGATTTGGTGACGTGAAAGTCAGCCAGTGGACGAGGGGGACGAGTACAGAGTCCAGTCTTGTGACTGTGCACGATTTGCATTTAGCCATTTGAATGTTCTCTGGTTCTGTTGCAGCTACTTACAACATAAGTCCACTGCATTCTGCTGACGGCAGCAGATGGCTCAATTCAATTGACCCAACACACTGAAAGCCAAGTTAGCAAGACAGAAGCTATAAGGTACTAAACAAAGAGTCAGAAAGCTGAAGAAACGAAAACAGAAAATGTTACTGCCGTGTTCAAACAATTAAAACCCAAAGTGTACCTTTAAATCTGAGAGGTATGTGTGAAGGGTTGAATAATCTGTGGCAGCAGAGGACAAGCTGAACTACCTTGAACATCTTGCGTGAGTTCAGGTCAAATAATTAAGCAGCTTAAATGTTTAACAAAAAAAAAAGACAGACGTCCAGACGCAGACAGCACCTAAAGGGTTTTAAAAATGTTTGTCTTTTCCTCTCATTATCAGCGGCTCTGCATGAGGCAGCACATCAACCAATTGTTTGTCCAAAATGTCATGTTACAACACCCGGACCGGTCAGCTGACTTTGTCATTTGCCCTTTGAAAACCTTAACAGAAGATGTACTCTGCCCTGGTTCTTGTAACGCGCAGGAAAACGTCAGCCGCCAACCTTTCGCCTCTGCACCGAGCCAAAGTCCAAAGAACAGAACATTAGAATAAAAAGTACACAAAGGCTGGTCTGAAACTAGAGATCTGCCACGTTTTAAACCCATCAACATGTGAGCTGAAGATGCAGGATCACACACATACCTTCATTTGTCTATCCCTGTGGGGACCTTGCATTGACCAATTCAATTTCCAGTTGTTTCTAAAACTAACCACTCCAGTACATACCTGACATTAAATCTATCCTAAACTCCATTCACACCATGGCTTTAAACCTAACCTAAAACTGTCYCCATGATGTAGCAAAAACATGTCCAGTCACACGTCTGTACTGCATGTTGTTCACCTGGCCTGAAGGTAAAGTTACAGCCATCATGTTGTTGCCTGGTCCGTTTGTTTCTCACTACAATGAGCAAAACATCTCATGAAGCAGTTTTAATGAGTATTTCACTGAGTGTACATCTACAACTGACAAACATTTGAACACAATCCACTGTAAGATGGCTGCCTCAACCAACTGACCTTACACAAAAACGTCTACAACAGACGATTTTACAGACATTAGCCATATTTCCAGCCAATTTTAATTCGGATTTTGAGCGAATTTTTAAAGGGATCCCTGATTGATTGTAAGATTAGACTTTATTTAATAAACATTTATTTTAACTGTAAAATAAAGACTGTAAAAATACTGTAGGCTGTTTAGTTTTGTAAATTTTTGAAAATATATTTTTACACAGATGGAGCCATTTTATTTACACACAAAGCATTCTGGGTAAATGATGACGTGGATAGGTCCTCGGTGCGAGGCTGCTAGCGAGCTATATCCACCCTGAAGGTTAATCTTGGACAATATCTGATGATCGACTCTTTTAAATGAAACCAGAGAGCGTTGACAGAGAGGAGAAGGTAGAAATGACTCAGCCTGGAACTGAAAATATGGATGGAGGACAACAGAGCTGCTTCATGGAAGAAGAACCTCAGCTTAGCCTGTTAGCCTTTGTGCTACAAATACTTTATTACTGTACTTAAGTAGAAATTTTGGTTATCTGTACTTTACTTGAGTAATTATTTTTCAGCGTACTTTTTACTTTTACTTATTACCTTTTTACACAATTATCTGTACTTTCTACTCACTACTGTACATTTTTTTTAAAAAGGTAAGAAGTAGAAAGTCGTTRCTCCTATTTTATTCCAAGTTGTTTTTACTTAAAAAAMAYWMYMYYSWTRAATTGTKTCTCCTGGATAGAGTGWATTTAAYTGYRGTTGGATRAGAAGTATAAATATATACCATTCTGACACCATATTAGCTTGTACACAACCCATCACAGCTGCACGCCGTTAGAAAAAATATTTTTTTGGAGAAGTCACCTCCCAATAAATGTCATTTTGAAAAATCTAACTGCTCACTTTAACTCAGTACTTTTACTTTTAATACTTAAGTAGATTTTGTGTCAGAAATTTACTTTTGAAACTTAAGTACAAAAAATTTCAGATACTTTAAGACTGATACTCAAGCAATATTTTTAGAGAAGACTAACTTTTACCAAAGTATTTTTATGATAAGATACTTGTACTTTTACTCAAGTATCACTTTGAGGTACTTTATACAACACTGGTACCGGTTTCGGACAGACAGCAGGAAGCTGATCAACATGTGAGGTAAATGTTCGCTGCGTCAGACCGGATTCAAAAAATGTGTTTCCATCTGTCTTTTTGGAAAAACTCAAAAAGCACCTCAAGCGAGCGTATCAACTTTGATACGAATTGGAGGAAGTTTTTTCGAATCAAGTCATTTCCATTCACCTTTCCTGATGCGATACTTCAAAATACACATTAAAAAACCTTGATGGAAAYACGGCTATTGAGCAATTATTGCACAAGGTAGTAGCTAAACATGAACCCCCACAGGTACTCTGAGCTCTACACGTGGTACTTGAGTAGGGCTGCCATGATTAGTCGATTAATTGACGACTAATCGATCATTAAAATAATCGATGACTAATAATCGATTAATCAATTTTTTTCTTTACTTTGTTTTTCTCTCCAAACTGCTTTGACACCTTCCACTGCCACATCTGCCTTTCTGTCCTTGACACTAGAGCTGCCACATACGATTATTCTTATAGTTGATTAATCACCAATTATTTTTTCAATTAGTCGACTAATCGGATCATATGTTAATTGAATATAAAACATAGAGCTTATCGCGCCAGAATGCAACTGCTATTATATAACCATCATTAAATTTTAGCTATATGCTAAAAAAAAATTGCTGTCGAAGGCAGGTTCTTCTCTTTCATTTTCTTAAAATGATCCCACACTTTGAGCTCCGTTACCAGGTAGCCATGATACCAGAGCCTTAGGGGTGTAAGAAAATATCGATACACTGAAATATCTCGATATTTCATTTCCCAATACTGTATCGATATTCTAAAGCCCTGTATCGATTTTTAATAAGGTTTAAAATGTCAACTTTCCTGCCAGCTGTTCATTTTTGTGTTGTAGTTCAGCCTCTGACCACTAGTTGGCAGCAGTGAGCCAGACATTTAGCTCCTCTACCTCTT
>NW_013952978.1:131353-132037 GCF_001266775.1 Austrofundulus limnaeus
AGTCCATCACAGGGACACTTGGACAGGTCTACAGTCCATCACAGGGACACTTGGACAGGTCTACAGTCCATCACAGGGACACTTGGACAGGTCTTCAGTCCATCACAGGGACACTTGGACATGTCTTCAGTCCATCACAGAGACACTTGGACATGTCTACAGTCCATCACAGGGACACTTGGACAGGTCTTCAGTCCATCACAGAGACACTTGGACATGTCTACAGTCCATCACAGAGACACTTGGACATGTCTACAGTCCAATCAGAGACACAGAAAAAAAGACCATCCACACTCCCATGACCTCTTCTGTCTCCAAAAGGTTTTCAAACTGAGGTTTTCAAGCTGCTTCACAGAATTCTAATGATTTATTATCAAAAATAATTTATCATAAATTATTATTAGTAATTATCATGAGGAGTCCTTAACATTAAGATGTAAACAGGAAATCAAATATTAACATGTAAATGTACTTTTATAATTAAAGGTGAGTCATATTTATAAACAAGTAGACCTTTGTGTGACTTACTATGCCATGTTGTATAAATTACAATATATGATGTCATGTTGTATAAAAATCAATAACGGGTGTCATGTCATATAAACTACAATACTTGATGTCATGTTGTATAAACTACAATACCAGATGTCATGTTGTATAAACTACAATACCAGATGTCATGTT
>NW_013952978.1:132689-133983 GCF_001266775.1 Austrofundulus limnaeus
GTATGATCTGATTAGTCGACTAATCGAAAAAATCGGTGATTAATCGATTATAAAAATAATCGTTTGTGGCAGCCATATACAGTACTTGAGAATTATATTCCTTGAAAAAATTCTAGGCCTTTAACTTATTTTAGTTTCAAATGTGAGAACATTTTCAGGATAAGTTCAGGGAGAGAGGCAAAACGAAAAAACTACTAGACCATAAACTGCCACAGCAGAGAAAACATTTGACCCTGACTGTGTTTTAGATTTGTTGCAGCAGCTATTTTTGCAACATTCTTCAGGAACCTGTGCCACAGTGTTGAGTGTGCAGGGTCGACGTCAATTAGCTTCTGCCTTACAGTAATGTAACGTCTTTAGGATCCCTTTGTACCAGTCAAATAAATCAAACTAAATGAATAAACTAAAAGCCTGATGTTCCTTAAAGGAATGCATACTGCCCACCACCTTCCATCCTACACCTTCAAAAAAATCCATTAATGTTAAGAAATAATAGAGTTGTAGCAGAGCAGTACAGGTGTGATGAAATAAACTGTTCTATATTTATAGCACTGGTGATACGGATTTGCGAGCTCTTTTTATTTTATTTTTTACAAGAAAGATGTGACAGGTGAAGCTATGACAGTGTTGCTTTACCAACATAGACCCCACATGTGACGGGGGGCCAGCAGAGCCCTTGCATGTTTTAAAAATAGCACTCATCAGCAGCAGAGCTACTAGCTAATGTAACGACCCTCAACATTCAAACAAGTAACCAGAGTAGTTTGTGCACTCAGAACACCATAAAAAATAAATAATATGAATATTCTTTAATAAGACTGATTGATGTTATTATTGATTATTTCAAATAATCAGTGCAGCACTACAAATCTGTTCATTCCTACAAAACTATCAAGTATATTTATAAAATACACTGAATTTCACACATGACTGATTCAGATAAGAATCAAATAAATATTGTTTTGTATTAAATGTCTGTTTCCTGCTGTAAAGAAAAGCCTCCTTCCTGTCTTAGCTGCCTTTGAGTGAAGGGGACACCTGGACATGTCTACAGTCCATCACAGGGACACTTGGACATGTCTTCAGTCCATCACAGGGACACCTGGACATGTCTACAGTCCATCACAGGGACACCTGGACATGTCTTCAGTCCATCACAGGGACACTTGGACAGGTCTACAGTCCATCACAGGGACACTTGGACAGGTCTTCAGTCCATCACAGGGACACTTGGACAGGTCTACAGTCCATCACAGGGACACTTGGACAGGTCTACAGTCCATCACAGGGACAC